>NW_024081441.1:60181-137681 GCF_003009895.1 Hyaena hyaena | reverse complement strand
TTTTGGGAAACATTTGTCCTATGAAATTGTACTTCAAATTTGCAATGTGGAACTTTTTGTCTCTATGTTGATTAGAGGAAATGGAGAATATTTTGCCGTGGTAGGAGGAAATGTGGTAGGAGGAAAGCAGCCATTTTGGTAAATTATTAATTGAGATTTGTTTTCACAATATGTAATATTGTGGATGGAACAAGGGGAAAAGTTGACCTTTGCTTTATTAATTCTTTGATAAACATATTTGTATAGTGCCTTGTAGTTTATGATGCGATTTTTCTGGGTTGAAGTTATATCATTTGATTTTCTTGATCTTTAAGGTAGGTAAGAGTTATTGTTATTGGTATGAATCCCCAGTAATTGTGAAAATAATACTGGAAAGGGGGGGCACGTGAGTGACTCAGTCAGTTGTGGGATGGAGCCCCAAGTTGGGCTCTGTGCTGAGCATGGAGCCTACTTGAGATTCTCTCTCTCTCTCTCTCTCTCTCTCTCTCTCTCCCCCCTCCCCGCCTTCTACCCTGCTCTCTATCTCTAAAATAAAAAAAGAAAAAGAATACTGGAAAGGAATACATAAAATACATGGGAAAGCAACTATTTTGGAATATTCTCAGAAACTTTGGAAGTTCTTATTTACATATACAGTAGCCACCTCTTATCCGCGGAGGATACTTTCCAGGGCCCCTAGTGGATTGCCACAGACAATACAGAACTCTATAGATACACTATGGTTTTTCCTATATGTATATACCTATTATAGAGTTTAATTTATAAATAAGGCATAATAAGAGATTAACAATAATAATTATAATAAAATAGAACCTTTAAAATAATATACTCTAAGAAAAGTTATATGAATATGGTCTCTCTCAAAATATCTTACTGTGCTGTTGTGAGATAATAAAATGCCTACATGATGAGGTGAAATGAGGTGAATGCTGTAAGTGGGGTGACATAGCATTAGGCTACTATTGACCCTCTGAAGATACATCAGGAGGATCATCTGCTTCCAGATGGTGGTTGATCTGGGATCAGTGAATCCTTGGAAAGTGAAACTGCAGATAAGGGAGACTACCGTGAATAGATTGCTCACTACAAATCAAACTTGATGACTTTTTTAGTCATCCAAAGGACTTTTACCACGTTGTGGACAAATTGACTCTGCTAATCTTGTTTCAGTCCATGTGCGCATTTGGATAGGAAAAACTGACACTTCAAAACATTTAACATAACTTTTCAGCATTTCATGTTTCTTTCTTATCCAACTTGTGTGAACTTGAAATGCTCTACTGCACTCCTTTAAGGTATTTTAAAAATAAAAATGAGCATTTTTCCTTTTTAAAATATGTTTCATCACTTTTTTTATGGTGAAGTATGATAACTTAAAATTCCCCACCTTAATCACTTTTAAGCATACATTCTGTGGCATTAAATGCATTCACATTGTTGTGAAAACATCATTACCATGCATCCAGAACTTTTATATCTTTCCAAACGGAAACTCTGTATCTGTTAAGCATGAACTATCTATCTGCTTTTTCCTTGGCTTCTGGCAGCCACCATTTTATGTCTCCATGAATGTAACTACTCTAGGTACCTCATGTAAGTGGAATCATAATGGTATTTGTACCTTTGTGCATGGCTGAATTCACTTGGCATCATGTTTTAAGTTTCATTCTGGGTGTAGCATATGGCACAATTGTTTTACTCTAGGGCTAAACATCATTCCACTGCATGTGTAGACCACATTTTGTTTATTCATTTTTCTGTTGATGGACATTTGGGTTGCTTCCACCTTTTGGCTATTGTGGTTAAGACTACTTTTAATTAAAGAATTTTATTATTTAAAATACTATTGAAGAACCTCAGTGAGTAAGTTTATTTGTGATAAGATGGTTGAAAATATGGATGTGATTATTTCCATAATTATTTTTATTATCATCCATTATCATTCCTGACATGTTCAAAGTATTTTATTTGGAAATATTTATTGCCTTCACTTGAAAGTCTTAGAATTTATTGAGCCCTTATGTGTACTATTGCTTAAATACTGAAAAGATAGAGCAGGCATAAATGTGAAGGGGGTCATGACCAGACTTAGTATGCAAATGTGAGTTATTTGACCTGTAAAGTGTGTATGAAATTTGTAAAAATTAGTTACAAACACCTAGAAATCAAGAGTTTTTACACTGAATTCTACATTTTTGATTCCTCAGAAAATCTGGAACAGCTAGTAATATATTGCATCACCCTTCCATATGACAACATTTTGTGGAGCTGAGTGGCAGTTGCAACTTTATACAAAACTCATACTCTTCAGTGGATTCTGTATGATCCACTTTTTTCAGTTACATATTCTTAGCCTCTAACACAGACCTGTCTTCTAGATCTGTGTGCATATCACATGTGAATAGTCCAAACTGAGGCATGCAGTGTGAAGTTCAAGAGTCAGTATGAAAAAATATGACAAAATATCTTATCAATAATTTTGGTATTGACTGTAATTTTAAATGGTAATATTTTGGTCAAATAAACTACTAAAATATATTTAACCTGTTTATTTTTACCTGTTCTTTGAATGTACTAGATAATTTAAGATTATATAATGTGCCTCACATTAAATTTTTATTTGACAGCGCTGCTCTCAATGTTTATGGTTTAATAGAGGGGTTCTAAGCTATGTAGCCCATAAGCTAAATTTGACTGGCCACAATTTTTAGTATGATCCACAAGATTGTGGAAAATGGTTTCCACAAATGAATATTTGCTCTCTGTTTGATTATAGAGAACACTAGTTTTGAACCCCAATGAATTTCTTTTTTCTCATTAGTAAACCTATGTTATAAACTATTATACTCAATTATTATTATATTTTGAATTTTATCAAAAATATATGGAAATTTATTTATTTTTCCTGTTATTTAATTTCCTGTGTTTTAGTCTTGATTTTTGCCTCTTAGTGTGCAACGCCTAAAGTATTTACTGTCTTTTTAGAGAAAAAGTTTGTTTTAGAGATAAAGAGATGTTTTATGAAAGAGATGATTCCTGTACTCTCTCTGCCTAAGAACTTCTTCCTTATCAAACCTGACTTTGTTACTTCTTGTCCATTTTTAGCCTAATAATACGTTAGAGGAGCATTTCCTGCTCTTGCCTGAGCCTGGGTTAGCTATCTCCAGAAATCCCGTACTTCTTGCTGCTGTTTATCACATGTCTGTCTGCTCTCTAAGATTTTTAGCTCTATGTGGGAAGTGTTCTATAAAACCACTATTTCCTAGGACAACACTTAATAAGTATTCAGTACATATTTTTTGGATGATGATGCAAAATGCTGTACATATGACACATATGAAACTCAAGAAGATACAGGAGGAGATTTATTTTTTCCACAGCGATTTCACAGTTTGTATCTAGAGATTTGGGTTAAACAAATAGTTTAAACATACTTTACTCATCCATCTACAATACTTGAATGTTCTCAATCATCTTTATTAAACATTTAGCACAGCCTGGCACATGGTAAGCCCTCAATACGTTTTTTCTTCTCTAATGATGGATGATTATGATAATGGTAAATATTGAACATCAAAATTATCAAATTATCTAGGTGCTAGATAAAGTTGAGAAGTCAAAAATCCTGGAAAACAGGAAGGAAACCATTTTAAGGTAACTAAACCAATTATCCCAGAATCCAAATTCAAACCACTGTTCAGTAGCCAAAATCTTAGCTTTATTTTTCTAATGAGCAGAATTTGAAATACAGGACAGTTAAAAATGTAGAATCCAGATCAAGTTCTGAAAAACAAAACAAAAATTTTTAAATGTTTTTTTAACATTTATTTTTTTTTTTTTTGAGAGACAGAGAGACAGAGCATGAGCAGGGGAGGGGCAGAGAGAGAGAGGGAGACACAGGAGCCAAAGCAGGCTCCAGGCTCTGAGCTGTCAGCACAGAGCCTGATGCGGGGCTTGAACTCGTGAGCCGTGAGATCATGACCTGAGCTGAAGTCAGCCGCTTAACCGACTGAGCCACCCAGGCGCCCCCAAAGCAAATTTTTTAAATGTCCTGAATTTATATGTTAGGTGCAGATTTATACAATAAATGCCTATTTTCCTAAAAACACTTTTGGCAGGAATGACAACTGAGAGTTGTGGCTCCTGTCAGAACATAACACTTAACACTAGGGAAGAAAAAAGCACGTAATAAGATCCACATTAGGTTTTGGCAGCAGGAATGGACATTAGGCTCTACAGAGTTCCATCCTCTGATAATAAAATTCAGCCCTAAGGTTCCCTCTTCCAGTCTTTCCTAACCTTGTAATGAAGGTCACCCAATATATAATTTTAAAAGGCCAGATGTAGATGAATTAAGATGCCTTCAGAAGATGGAGTTACTATTCTCGTTAATTTTATGTATATATTGTAACACACTTCCGAGATTTTTGTGATTTCTTTTGAGAATTTTATAATTTCCCAAGTCTTCAGTTCTGTTCAGTTTAACCAGTATTTGTCACGTATCTACTATGTGCCAGGCAAAAGAGATACAGAGATAGATACAGACTCAGAGCCTTCTTCAAAGAAGCTCCCAGTCTGGTGGAAGAAATCAGAGTGTAAGAGACACCTATTCACTGCATGAATGCTATGATAGCACCCTGCACAGTTACTGTAGAAACATTGCAAAGGTATCAAAGATGGGCTCCTATGCCTAGGACTGAAAATAAATTAGAGCAGCCTTCCTGGATGAAATACACTAGAGAAGAGTTGGTGTGTGAGTGAATGATTGAGGGGATGCGTGTGTGCATGTGTGTGTGTGTGTGTGTGGTTACAACCTAGATTTATGGCAATCTATTTACCCTTATATCTTTTCCAGCCCACATCAAAACATAGGGTTATAACACAGTAATTAAGGTGGTAATTCCCAGTGTTGGGGGAAAAGGCTCAGAATGGGATGGGGGATGTAAAGAATGGATTTTGAGATTCTCTCAGAATTTCGGGGTGCCAGGGCACTGATGAGTAGTATAACATGGAAGTTTCTGTGGCATAGCATAAGGGTAGGTCAGAGTTGTGGATGGAAATGGAGATGAGGCAAGTGAGGAGGAAGAACCCAGATGAGACCATGATAAGGAGCTTGAGTTTTTATCCTGTAAACAATGGAGAGTCACTAAATGGACAGTGACATGGTCAGACTTTTGCCTTAAGTTAGAGCTTTAAAAAAGGGATAAAACTAAAATGTAGGTATGTATGTTTTTGCCTATTTTAAAAGTTTTTGATCAAGTATTGAGCAAATATCCAAATTTTAGGTCTGCATTCCTATATGGCAACAATATGCTAGAGATCAATATCAGCTGACTCATTGTATGAGACCTAGCAGATCTTCTTCTCAGTGACCATGCATTAAAGTTCATGGAAGGATTCTGTCTCAATTTGGGTCACTCCTAAATAAATCCATGTATTTTTTCTGTGTTTAGTCAGGACTGAGCCAGTTGTCCCGCTCCCTAGTGGCAGAGTTTGCCATGATTTAAATGGGAATTTATATGGGAATGGGAAAAGGATCAATAACCTCAAGGATGCCCTCAGCTGAAGAGTGGAGAGTATTGGCCCATCTCCTGGTATAGTGGAAAAACAATAACCAAAACAAATGTGGAGCTGATGTGCTAGTATTCTGAATAGACTGCTCCAGCAACACAAAATGGATGACCATCTGCCTTCAGGAAAGGCAACCTGAAGAGGGGTTAGAGAAGACTTTATAAAGCAGAGAAATAGAGGAAGCAAATTTTCCTGAAACACTCCTAAAGGTCATTTGTTATCTTGGCCTAACTATATCACTCTCAAGCATGTCCTGATATGGAAAATAGATCACACAGTCACCTATGCGACATATAGAGCAGGTATGGTGAAGATGTCTCACCTTCCAGCAGAATCATTGTCCTCTTTTCTGAAACACAGCTACACTTTATCTCTCAGCCTGACTTCCAGTTGGAGGTGGCCATGTGATAAGTTCTTTTCAATGAAATGGTAGCAAAAGTGATGTGTTTCCATGTGGAACAAAAGAGCTAAAGAAGTATGAAAATAAAAAGACACTGTGCTTCTTTCCCTATCCCAAACTTCTTGTTTGGAAAATTTTGAACAAGTTGGATGAAATTTTTTTTCTGTTTATTTGCTTTTGAGAGAGAGAAAGAGCATGAGTGAGGGAGGGGCAGAGAGCAAGGGAGACACAATCTGAAGAAGGCTCCAGGCTCTGAGCTGTCAGCACAGAAGCCTTCGTGGGGCTCAAACTCACGAGCTGTGAGAACATGGCCTGAGCTGAAGTTGGATGCTTAACCTATTGAGCCACCCAGATGCCCCACGTTGGATGAAATTTTAATACCTGTAAGTGCTAGGAAGTTATAGATCCCCTTTAAGATGTTTTTTAAAGGGACATTTGAAAGCATTGCCATGCAACAAAAAGCAAGCTGCAAAATCATGTCAGTGATACCATTCCTATAAACATAAAATCCATATATTTTATGTACTTATATTCCTGTACATAGGAATAAATCTAACCTATTAAGTATAAAACTGTTAATACTGTTGTTATACCCAGATTGAAGTATCCTCAATGACCAGAGACCACCGGGGAGACCAAGTCACTCATGGAAAGGCAAAGGGCTTTATTACGGGCTTGAGCTCGGGCTCACAGACTTTACCAGCGCAGTGGATCTGTGCTGTGAGCGTCGAACAAGGGCAGAGTAGGGTTTTTATGGGGTTTGTGATGGGGGAGTTACAGAAGTTGTTGACATGGAAACAGTGATCCAATCATAATTATACAATATCATTGACAGCGGGTTTAACCATACACATTGTCTAGAGTTTTTGTTACTTTTGGCGAGACCCAATTACAACATTGAGAGTATTTTTAAATTCAAACAATTACAGAGTGAGCCTAGGGTCTTGTTCGGCGCCTAATGGGTTAACTTTAACATTAGGTAACAGTTTTATCTATAGTTGTTGGCCTTTCTTGATTGGGTGTTGCCAAGGTAGTGTGGTGGAGTGATGTGGTGGGCAGTTTCTTTGGCCTTGGGCAATGTGTAGCTGCCTGATAGTTCCAGGGAAACTGAAACTTAGGCCTTCTAGTTTAGAGGGGAAACTTAAAGCCTGTTATGGAGTCAGTCTGGTTTAGACTTGTGTCCTTACACTATTCATTAATTATTATATCAATTGTATTAGAATGCACGAATACATATTTTCAGATTGGGAAAATAACTTAGGTATTAATTTTGATAGTTCTAGAGATGAAGTGAAAGTTAGGAATTACATAAGTGACTTCAATATGTTTCACTAATAATTTCTGACATTTAATGGATTTTGTTTTATTTTATTTTATTTTTATTTTTACTTTTATTTTTTAATAGTTTATTGTCAAGTTGGTTTCCATATAACACCCAGTGCTCATCCCCACAAGTGCCCTCCTCCATGCCCATCTCCCCCCTCCCCCCCACACCCATCAGTCCTCAGTTTGTTCTCAGCATACAAGAGTCTCTCATGGTTTGCCTCCCTCCCTCTCCCCCACTATATTCCCCCTTCTTCTCACCCATGGTCCTCCGTCAAGTTCCTCCTAATCCTCCTATACGTGCAAACATATGGTATTTGTCCTTCTCTGCCTGACTTATTTCGCTCAGCATCACACCCTCAAGGTCCATCCACGTTGCTACACATGGCCAGATTTCATTGTTTCTCATTGCCATGTAGTATTCCATGGTATAGATAAACCACATCTTCTTGATCCATTCGTCCGTTGATGGACACTTAGGCTCTTTCCATGTTTTGACTATTGTTGAGAGTGCTGCTATGAACATTGGGGTACATGTGCCCCATGCATTAGCACTCCTGTATCCCTTGGGTAAATTCCTAGCAGTGTGACATTTAATAGATTTTAAACCAGTTTCTTTTTTTGTACAAACCTCGAAAATAAATTCTCTTGAAGTCTCCAAATGTAATTTATTTTTTTATTAATGTCATAAAAATTCAGTTCATATTAATAGAATTCTGATTTTTAGCTCTGGGCTTTCATAATCATATGCTTTAAGTGGCTCTTTGTCCCAATTTGTCTGTTACTATCTAGCTGTTTCCTTCATTTATTAATCATATTTTCAGATGTACCCGAGACATAATTAAAAACCATGGGTGCAGGGGTCATACCTGCCTGGATTTGAATTGTTGTTCTTCAATTTCCTTTGCTTTGTGTTCAAGAGCAAGTTACTTAACCTCTTTAGGCATCATTAACATGACTTCCTGAAGTGCTTTTGACAATTAAATGCTACAATGTGTCTGCAGTGCCCAGAAAAGTGTGACAGAGTAGACAATGAGAGGCCCACTCTTATCTCTTACCCTGTCTTTGCTTTCATCTCAGTTCCCTTTTAAGAAGCAGTAAATATAATTTAATGCAGTAATTAAATAAGAATTCACAAACCTTCCATTGCCCTGCATGGATTTGCACTACCCATTCTTTCAAAACAGTTTAGTAGGCTGTTGGCAATTTTAAAAGCAAAGAAGTTAATATTATTTAATCTTCTGTTTTGTAAGTTATTGTTTTCTTTTGAATTATATTTTATCTATTAATATTGAGATAAGATGCACCTGGGTGGCTTGGTCGATTGAGTGCAACTTTGGCTCAGGTCATGATCTTGCATTCATGGGTTCCAGCCTTGCATCGGGCTCTGTGCTGACAGCTTAGAGCCTAGAGCCTACTTTGGATTCTGTGACCCCCTCTTTCTCTGCCCCTTCCCTGCTTGTGCTCTATCTCTTGCTGTCTCTCAAAAAATAAAACATTGAAAAAATTTAAAAAGATTTATTTACTTTTAATAAATATTAAAAATATTTTTAATGTTTATTTATTTTTGAGACAGATACAGAGAGTGAGCAGAGGAGGGGCAGATAGAGAGGGAGACACAGAATGTGAAGCAGGCTCCAGGCTCTGAGCTGTCAGCACAGAGCCCGATGCAGGACTCAAAGTCGTGAACTTCCAGATCATGACCTGAAGTCAGACACTGAACTGACTCAGCCACCCAGGCGCCCCTTAACGTTTTAGATAAAATGAGAAAAATGGCAATTAATTTGGGTCAAATATGGACAGAGAGCAGGTTTTTAAAATAAGTAGTAAGTCAGATATATTGGTCAGTATCAAAGAAGCAATATTAAAAAGAGCCTGTTTTTTATTACAAGATTCATGTAAGTATATATATTAATAATATAAAAAATTTAGTGTATAGAGAGATAAGCTGATGTAAATAGGAAAAGAGTGTTATACCACCCTTAATCTTACCATTCTGAGTAGCTATTCTCAACAATTTGGTATATGCCCTTTTTTATACTGATAGACACATTTAAAATTTTATTTACTTTTTGAGACTTGCTATTTTGCAGTTAATATATTGTTACCATTTACCATTATAAAATATTCCATAGCATTATTTTATTTAAATTTTTAAAAAATGTTTATTTTTGAGAGAGAGAGACAGAGACAGAGAGAGAGATAGCATGAGCAGGGGAAGGGCAAGGAGAGAGACAGAGACACAGAATCCACAGCAGGCTCCAGGCTCCGATCTCCCAGCACAGAGCCCAACACAGAGCTGGAACCCCATGAACTGTGAGATCATGTCCTGAGCCGAAGTCAGATGCTTAACAGACTGAGCCACCCAGATGCCCCTTCATCCACCATAAGTGGATAATTATATTCTAGTTTATAGGTTTTTTATTTTTACTAATTCCCTTAATTTTGAACATTTACATATGATATGATCCCTTTACTGTTGCAAACAATGTTTTTTATCATTGTTTCAGTCAATTTTGGGGTATATGTCCATAATTATTTCCTATTGAAAACTTTCCAGAATTGGAAATTGTGGATCAAAGCTTGTACACATTTTAAATATTTGATATACATTGCCAAATTTTCTTCTAAAATGCTGTAGCATTAATGTTTTCACCAATACATGAAAGTGCCATTTTCCCTGTATTATTTAATTCCTAAATTCATTAATCCTTATTGTTAGAAATCTTTCTGATCATTGATTTAGTTTGAATTATTTTATTAGTTGTAATATTGAACTTTTCTGTGCATTTATTCTTTTGTCATTTGTATTTTTTTCTTCTATAAATTGTGTGTTCCTTTTCTTTGATCCTACTTTCCTTAATAATTTTTTGATCTACCTAACATGGATGGACCAAGAGGGTATTATGCTATCTGAAATAAGGCCAGACTGAGAAAGACAAATACAATATGATTCCACTCATGAATGGAATCTAAAAAAATGAGTAAACAAACTAGAAGCAGAATCAGAACTATACATACAGAGAACTAATGGTTGCCAGAGGGGAGAGGTTTTGGGGTTTGGACAAGATGGATGAAGCTGAGTGGGAGATACAAGCCTCCAGTTATGGAATGAGTAGGTCATGGGAATAAAAAGCAGAGTGTAAAGAATACAATCAATGATAATGTAATTGTGATATAATGGGGCAGATGATAGTTATACTTGTGGTGAACATAGCATAGTATATGAACTTGTCAAATCACTAAATAAAAAAAGCAATAACAAATATTTTAAAAAATTATTTTTACTGTTTTATTATTTCTGAGAGAGAGAGAGAGAGAGAGACAGTGTGAGTAGGGGAGGATCAGAAAGAGAGGGAGACACAGAATCTGAAACAGGCTCCAGGCTCTGAGCTGGCTGTCAGCACAGAGCCCAAAGCGGGGCTCGAACCCACAAACCACAAGATCATGACCTGAGCCAAAGTCAGACGCTTAACTGACTGAGCTACCCAGGTGCCCCAATAATAAATAATTTTTAGTGTACCTCAAAGTGTTTTTATTAGGGATATTGACCTATTGTCATGTTGCAGATATTTTCTCAGTGTATTGTTGCTTTTTAATTTTATTAAATCTACTTTTTGAGTTACATAAGTTCAGGAATTTGATCTAATTAAATTTATCCATATTAGACTTGGAGAGATATTTTCCTTTCAGACTTTACAAATCAGCTGTATTATCTTCTAGTACTCTTATTATATTTAAATTTTAAAGTCACCAAAAGTTTATAAAGTAAAAATTGGATCTGACATAATTTTCTGAAGTTTTAGTCAGTTGTCCATACCAGTGCTACCTAGTTAACAATCCACCCTTTCCTTGTTGATTTGAAATTCAGACCACAATCCTTTACCTGATTTCCATGGGGCCAGATTTATTTTGGAATTTAGAATATTCTGATTTTTAGAAAATTAATGTATTATATTGACCATAGGTAACAACCTCAGTGAGGTATGAAACATTTCCATGTAATGAATCGTTTTAATGTTTTCTCAGTGAAACATTCACATTAAGTGGGATAAGTAGAGTCTATAAATCAGTCTCTGCTGCTTTTGCTTCCTGATAAGTTCCAAAAAAAATCCAGTTTTCAGAAAATTTTGGATTTTGGTGTTGTGGCTAAGAGATATTGGACTTACATTGCATTTAATGAATAATAAAGCCCAAAGTACACACGTTGTATCTGTTTTGATCTGATTTTAGCTATGTCTTATGCTACACACTGATACGCTCCTGTAATGATTTTGCTTTAATATACATTTTAATATTAGTCTTACTGTTTCTTCTTTTTTTCCCAGAAATGTGTTGGTCATTATTTTTTAGATATATTACAGAATATTTTTTTCACGGTACAAAGAAATTACATCAGGGAATTGTAGTTTAATTTGGGAGAAGCTCAGCAGGTAGGGTTGAGCCATGCTAATGATTGATAGAGTTATGCTTCCTCTACCTGGGTACTGTCTGTTGTAAACTCTTAGAGTTCCATCCTCAACTCTCAACAACATTTTGAGAAGTGTTGGTCTCTTGACACATTTCCAGAAGTATATTTGACTGGATACCCCTCAGGTGCTCTTATGGATATTAATAACATCTCTTAGCGTCTTAAAGGCTCTTGGGTGCCATTCTATAAAGAAACCCACTTATCTTGATTTAACCAAATGTTTAAGAAAATTACTTGACCACAAAATTCTTATTTCAAAGTAGTGAACAAATTGTTTAGGAAATAGTTGTCTAATGAAAAAATAAGAGCACTTTGAATCTGAGGATTCTTATTCATCACTAATCCATCATGGGTGTTTATTGAATGTCTGCTACCTGCCCATTACAGTTGAATGTATTGGAGATATGAAAGAATTGTATCCTTGCCACAGACAACTATTAGGTACTGCTGAAATGCAATTCTTAATGCCTTCTAAAGGTACAGACACATCTAATGGATATTCATATCATGGAACCAGTACAGTGCATTTGATTATATCAACATTGGTATTCAGTAAATACACTAAATAAAAGAGTGAAAGAAAGGAGGGAGGGGCACTATCTGTAGTATATGGTAGCATATTTGGCTCATATATGCATAGAAAGAGAGGACAAAGCCAAAAGAGACTTCATAGACAAAGTTGGACCAAAGCTGGGCCACAAAGGGTTGATGAGGATGGATTGAGTTCTCCATTACTGCAGGCAATAATAATTGGAAATATGCTTATTGGAGATGTAAAGTGCATCACACCAAGTCTAACCCATATTCAGACAGTTTTCTGTAAGGATAGTGGCCTATCTGGCTTATTCTTTTTGGGCTTCAGAATCCTAACTACAATTCTCAAATAATTTTCTGATTCAGATAGTCACTTTAGTGAGTGACAAAAAATGTGGTTTATTGCTTTGTGTAAAGAAATGAAATATTCTAGTGTTGGAAACAGTCCAGGACTAGTGTAACTGAAGTGACAGGGTAAGCAGACATAATACAGAGGTGGCCTGCCACACTTGTTTGTAAACTGAACTCTCAAGTTTATTTGGAGAATTCATAAACAACTAAAATGGTTCCTTTGATGCCCTTAATTGGCCTACTCAGTTTGGTTGGTGCCAGTTTATCAATTCCTTGCAAAACATACAGTCTGTTTTATTTCTTTAAAACTTTTTTTTTAAATGTTTTATTTATTTGAGAGAGAGAGAGAGAGCATGAGCAGGGAGGGTCAGAGAGAGAGAGGGAGACACAGAATCTGAAACAGGCTCCAGGCTTCGAGCTAGCTGTCAGCACAGAGCCCGACACAGGGCTCGAACCCATAAACTGTGAGATCATGACCTGAGCCGAAGTTGGATGCTCAACCGACTGAGCCACTCAGGAGCCCCTGACTGTTTTATTTCTATCCTATGTCTTATAAATACTGTTTTTGCTTTTGTTTGTGGCTCAGTCTGACAACAGACTTTCTCATGTGTGTACACAATTTGTGTGCAAAATGACTACATGACTTTGAGTTATTTTCTGACATTGATAGGTTCTTCCTGAGCTCTTGCCCATTGGATCATGAGGGGAAATAACTGAATGTTTGATTTAGTTTAAGGCTTAGTCTGATTTGATCATTTACATAGTTATTTTAGGTCATTTGTTCTCTCAGATACACTCCTTCCTTCAGGTATATTGACCAAGGTGTTGTGTGACTTTCATATCCTCAAGGCATTGGGGAAAGACACCCCTGGCTTCTAGCTGGACCATTGGAATGTATATACATTGTCATGGCAGCTGCTGGCCAGTGGAAGGATATCCCTGGTTCACTTGGTTGCTGGATACTCTTCTGGTTTGCAATATGTGCACTTATAGGCCCATTCTTTAGGCTCAGGCTCTTTTTTGGGGTGGTGCTTTCTAGATGATCCACCCTAAACTTGACTTCCTCTGGTATTAGAGAACCCCACCCTTAGGTCTGACTGAGACACCTATTTGGCCCTAGCTTGAGTGGTCTGTGGTGCTACTCTCACTTTAGAGCCATATTTCCCTCTCTATGCCCATGGTCTATAGCAAACTTCTCAGCTTACTTCCAAGTAGCTACTTCCAAGTCCTAAGACACACAGAAACCAAGAGCTATTCAGGTAAGGTAAACCTTAGGCCTCCTCTGGCAGCCTGTACCATGTTATCTTGTCCATGTCACTGTGAACTAGTGGTATAGGACAGCTTCCTCCCTATGTCCATATTGAGGGGAAGGGAGCAGAAGATCCTCTGGTCTAAGAATTGTTTTCATGTACTTGATACTTGTCTTCCTCCTCAAGTCACACCCTGTAGAAGGGGGACTTAATATTTAACTTTTCTGGCTATTTTATACTTGCCTCTCTTTCTGAGACTTCTTCCAACATATCCTCTAGGACACAAGGAAATGGAACGAGTCTATTTTTTTTCTACATTGTATCTTCCTTATTCTTGATTCTAGCTAACCTTTAATAGCAGTCAGAGTCATTATTCTTAATTTATAAGGGACAGCTGTGGGCTGAGTCTTCTAAGTTAAGCTCTTTATATGCTAACCAAAAGGAGTAAAGTGTTTTCTTGAGAGGCAGGTCATCTCTAAAGGCAATGGTCTGGTTTGCAAGGATATTGTTTCATTGCCAATTTTGTCATACATGTCAGAAATGATATGATTGTGACAAGTCCTAGGAACATCTAAGGTAGTTTGTACCTGGAAAGACCAAACAAAAAAAAAAGCATGTTGATAATTTTTAAACCATTACCCCTGTTACATTATCCATTATAATACCTCAAGAACTGTATTTTTAAAGCTTATTTATTTAAGAGAGAGAGAAAGAATGCACATAAGCACGCTCATGTACACACACACTCACACACACGTACACACACACACACACACACATGAGAGAGTTGGAGAAGGGCAGAGAGACTGGGGAGATAGAATCCTATACAGGCTCTAGAAGTGTCATCTCAGAGCACCACACAGAGCTCAGTGCTGCCAACTGCGAGATCATGACCTGAACCAAAACCAAGAATCAGATGCTTAAGGGAGTGAGCCACTCCAGGTGCCCTTATAATACCTGAAGGACTTTAAACTTGGCACATTATTAAGACATTTGAGTTGCATACCTTGAGTTGCAAGAAATAGAGACTCCTTCAGATCTCCTAAAGTAATGGGGCATTTATGATGAGGACATGCATAATATATCTGATAGGGTCTGTGGGTTTCAATCAATGGGATCTATCTCAGGATAGCTTAGGCAAAAATAATGGAATGGCAGGTGGTTGCAAATGAAATTTAAAGAAAGACCAAAGAAAGGGGCTGTAGAAAAAATCTGAATAGCTCCAGACATTCAAATCTACATGTCTCTTTAGGGTGCTGTTAATGGGACAGATTCTTTCCAGGTGTTGATGTCTCTATGTGGTTCCCTTCTTGACACTGTATCTCTTGAAGAAAGAAGCTGATTGGCATATAAGGAGGTCATGGACCCACCCCTTGGCTTGGATAGCATGGTCCCTCCAAAACTGCATACTGTAGTAGAAGAAATGGAGTAGAGTCAGTTTGAGAAAAAAGCAGGTTTTTTTTTTTTCTTTCTTTCTTTTTTTCTTTTTTTTCAGAGCATTAGCAAAGACAAGAGAGGATTCCCTGGCTTTAGAAAGCCTGGGCTGTATGAACCTCGCTATTGCTCCATGTCTCAGAAGTAACCTGTGGCAGAACCTGAATTCACATCCAGTTTTGAATGAAGGGTTCTGCTTCTTCCCCAAGTCTAGAAGTGACACTCTTGAATTTTGTTTTAATAGAAGGGACTTAAGTGAGACAGCCTGGTTGGGAGTGAAGGCCAGATCAGGAGTTAGTTAAGGGATGTCTGGAGACTGGAACTGAGGTAGTGTGTACAGCTTGAGAAGATGGAACCAAGGCAAAGCTCAGAACTGAATTATATAAGTTATCCCTATACCCTTATTACAGCACTAGCATTTTACATATATACTCCAATTTATACTTAAATTCAGAAATAGATTATGTATGAGGTCGCACTCGCCATCTTAGTTCTTATTCCCCAGTATGAAAGTTTCCTGCCAGTCAGGCCATTGCCTTAGGCTGACTCGCTTGGATCAGCCTATGCCCTTCTCTGTTTTTCCTTCAAGGCTCAGCTTGTATTCTCTCCTCTCCCTCCCAAAGCCATGTCAAGCCACTTCACTAATTGTATTTAGAACAAATTTGATCACATAATTAATTACAAATTAGTAGCATTAATTAATATTTACCATTAATATTCTCCTATATTATTACTTCTTTTCCTAGCTAGATACTACCCATTATTTATGCCTTTCCATCTCCACATTAAATAATATTTTTTGTCCTTTGTACTTGTAAGATTGTTTTGTTCATACCTCCATTTGACAATTAATTATGATCTACATCATGCATACATTATTTCTCACTTCCTATTGTTTTCATTGTGTTCTCAATTATATCTCACTTTGCTATTAACCAATTTGTACGTAGCAAATGTCTAGCACAGTTGTTACATGTGGAAGCATATTATATTATTTAATGCCATGGCTTTCTAAATTGTGAGGTGAAATGGCATCAGTTGCATTCAGCTCTAGGTTCTCAGATCTTTCTTTACCTACATTCCCGACTTTACCTAATTAAGAGCTAAGCTTTTGTTTAAAGATTTCAGAGACCATCTTCCCCCAGCCCCAAATGAGGACCATTTATTAAACAGATCTACATGTATTTTTTATTTGCTCAGTCTAATTATAAATCTGAGTCCTGGTCTGCTGCACCTTCACATTCCCTAGTTTGATTTTAAATAAATTAGTAAGTTTTTAATAAATATTAAGATAAATAAGATTATGGTAATATTTATATCTTATGAATTTTATGAATTTTACATTCGGTTCAATTCTAAAGGATATTTAAGTAATAAATAGTTCAAATTTCCTTAACTTGTCAAAAGTGTTGAACACTTAAAATCATGCCTTAGAGAAGTTCACACACACACACACACATACACACACACTTTGAGAGTTTCAAGAATTGCATTGTCCTTAATATTAATGGCCCAAACAGATAGTGTTCATTTGACATATCGACCTGTTCACCAGTTAAATTTTGTACTTTTAAACTTTTCAAACCATTGCCTATGTTTTGGTTTCATCTTTGTTGACAAGTAGGGAACCAAAAACATCAGCCTGATTCAATTTAAAATGATACAGACTCATTATCATTTTAATTCTTTACCAAATATTTTTGTTTGTATGGCTACTCTGTATCACTTCCATTAAGGGATTTTCAGACACAAATGATTTAGGTTGGCAAAATTCAGTTTTTCCTGGACATCCATGATACCACATAGTGGCTTCCCCACACTCGTAGCAGCCAACCTCCTGTTCCCATACATAAATGGCAGCCAGCAATGGCTGGAAACAAAGGACTCTCTCCCAGTCTCTGAATACAGTGACATTCATTCTGAGAGAAGCAGGGGCAGCTTTTTGAAAGCCGACTTCTTCAGCTCAACAATAACACACAATGAGTTATTGACTTGTTTATATACGGAGCTCTTTTCAGTAACTAACTCTGACTCCCACAGTCTGGACAAATGATTGATTTTGTGGTTAGAAAAAGAGAAAGCTCTTGCGCTAAACTCTGTAGTGCAAACTACTTCTTCCCCATTTGTTCCCTAAATGAATAGGACCTTATTAAAATGCACTTTCCAAAAAAATACCTGCAGCTGGCCTTTATAACCATGTTTTGTATATATAAATAAGTAATTTGTCCCAGTCTTTTGTATATTAACAGACCATTGGGAAACATGTCAATATATATGAAGGCTGATTGTCCTGTTGTTTATGTTAAACTGTATTGCCTATATTGATCTGCATGTAAAATATGGATCAGATAATTTATTATTTAATCAATGTATTATCCAAAAAGTTAGATTTTTGATAGAAAGATATATTCAGTTTTCTTGTTGGGTTACATTGATTTATTATGGACATCATATACAATACATACCATCTACTTCACAATTGAATCACTAGCTGTTCTTCTGAATACAGAGAAAAGTACATGCAGAACTATAGTCCAGAGCACTGAGAGTATGATTGGGCTCTTTGCTTAGCACCTATCTAGAATGTTAATATGAAGTTAAGTAGACAGAACATACCAGCTTGTTTGATTACTGTGCCTTTTAAAAAACTATTAATAATTGGACTCTAGAGTTTAAAGCCATTTTCTCCTATAAAATATATTTTATTTGATCTTACTGTCATGTTAAAATTTTTACACAATCTTTATAAGTTTTATAAATATACCTTAAAATATTTGGGGGAGGAGTTAAAAAAAAAACAAGAAAAGCTGTGTACTGTTAATGACACACACAAAAGATCACTGCTGTTCTGTCTATATTTCTCCAGTAGAAGGTCTTGAGTCTGTTGTCCTTTCTAGGATGTCCACAGTTGAGCTTCCCGAGCCAGAAAATGTTTGAAGAATTCCTCAAGTTAAGAGCACTTTTTATTATAGTCACAACAGGCTACATATGTTATATAGAACTATATATTACCAAACTATGATCCTTTGGGCTTTAGAGCAAGTATACTGCCTGCTACCTTTGCATTAATAGTTTTATGTAAAATAGATACAGTCAGAAAAGTAACGCTCATTGGAAATCATTTCATTGAAACCTGTTGCTTCAGGTATAGTTCTGTGGACTTTTTTTCTTAATCCTGAACAGACTGAAGGGAACTTACTTCTTTTTAATCTTGTTTCTCTAAACAGAGGATTTTTTGAATCATTTTCTGTTCAGTTTTACTTGACAGAGGCATTATGTTTCTTGTTTTTTCCATTTCTGCTATGGTCTTTCACTAGTCTCTTGATTGTTCTAGTCTGGTTGCCATTAATATTAATGAGATCAACTTTAACTTAATTTTGGATAGCTTATATTTGTTATATATTTTTAAAATATTAGCTACAAGACCTGACAAAAATGGTAAATTTAACCTTCCTATTTAGCTTTAGATTTTGATGTACACAATGAATACTTAAGGGTATTTTCTTATATTTAAAAAGAGTAAGCTATAGTTAGAACAAAGTGACTGTTTCTCACTTCCTTGTTTGGTAGAGATTTGGCTTTTCATAGTTACATACAAAGTTTAGCCATCATCTGTTTATTTTTTTGTTGAGGTATAATTGACATAACATTATATTAGTTTCAGGTGTACAACATAATGAGTTGATATTTGTATATGTTGCAAAATGATAACCACAATAAACTTAGTTAACATCTGTCACCATACAACATTACAATTTTGTGTATGTGTATAATGAGAATTTTTAAGATTTACTCTCCAGTCTTTTACTTGTTTCTTTCCACATCTTCTCCTAGCAATCAGCAATCTGTTCTATCTATGAGCTTGATATTTTTGGGGGGAAAGGTGGTTAAGATTGAATACATAAATGAGATCATATGGTATTTGTCTTTCTCTGACTTATTTCACTTAGGACAATACCCTTGTTTTTTATTTTTAATTTGAAATTTCTACCCCCTTTATATATGACAAATTAGCCTCAGAAATTTTGAACCCATTGACAAAAATTATTTCATACATTTTAGATGAGAACAGTAAATCAAAAGCACACAGTTTTATCATAATGAAGAAATAAGATCTTATTCTCCAAAGTGACAGGAGAGAAAAATCCCATGATTGTTGTCATGACATGGGCTTGAAAAAAAGATGCTATTATACTGCGTATTATTTTTTTAAAGATTCTAAAGTTTTTATTTATTTATTTTGAGAGAAAGAGAGAGCATGAGCAGGGGAGGTGCAGAGAGAGGAATAGAGAGACTCCCAAACAGGCTCTCCCACTGTTAACACAGAGCCCGATGTAGGGCTCGAACTTATGAACCACAAGATCATGACCTGAGCCAAAATCAGGAGCCAGATGCTTAACTGACTGAGCACCCAGGCACCCCTGCATTGCATATTACTAATAACTCATAATGTAAATACACTCTCTGAATTTGACTTTTTACTTTCCATAATTTTCTCTAAATGATTGTATTAAAATCTCTTTTGGAATGGCTAGTCTGTTTCCAGAAAACATGTGTGTATCTTTATATTTTGTTAACTATCGTTTCTCAATACCTTGCTGGATTCTCCATTTGGTATGTATATGATGTTTTCCAGTAATGTTGATATATTTAGTCCTCAGCTTATATAGATTGGTATAGTGCTTTTTTAGAAGTTGAATATTAGAATGGAGGTGATTTTTCCAACTGTGGTGCTTTTGAAGGTAAAGAATCCCCACCTTTTAAAGAGTTATGTGGAAGTAGTTCTAAATGTCATGGCCCTGGGAAGCCTCATTAAAATCTGACTTACTGCTGTGGCACCAGAGAGTTTAGTAGCTCTGTTTTTGTTATGTTTTGCTTCTCTGCGAGAAAGATCTGCTCTGAATGTTTGTGCATTTGGAAATTAATTTTGTAAAAAAAATGGATGAGCTTGGTGAATATATCCCAGTTCCTCTCCTTCACCCATCTCCCCCTGAGATGAGAATCCCCCCATAAAGAAATAGCCATAGAGACTTGACACAACTATGTTGTGCCATCACTTACACACAGACTTCCATGAGGTGGATATTTGACTTTTTTTTTTCATATTATGGTTTTTATATTACTTCAGTACAGGAAAAAATATTCTTTGAGGAAAGTGATCCTAAGAATAGTTCCACATAATGATTTTTTTTCCAGATTAATTGGGATGTAATGGACTTAGAGCACTGTATAAGTTTAAGGTAGACAGCATAATAACTTGACTTTCATATATACTGTGAAATGATTACCACAAGAAGTTTAACATCCATCATCTCATATAGGCACAGACACAGACAGACACACACACACACACGCAAGAAAAGCACTGTGTTTTTTCCTTGGGATGAGAACTCTTAGGATCTACTCTTTTAACAAGTCTCAAACATACCATTCAGCATTGTTAACTATAGTCATCATGTTGTATATTACATGATGATTATTTTTAACAAACTTGTTTTTAGCAGTTCTCAATCTAGGACAGGGATCAGAAAGTGTTGCATGCTGATCAAATTAAGCCTGCCACTTGTTTGTTTGTTTTTTAAGTTTTATTGAGGCATAGCTAGATTCATTCCCTTATGTGTTGTCTATTTCATGCTATAAGGGCATAATTGAGTAATTTCAACAGAGACTATATGCCCTACCACCCAAGCCTAAAGTATTTAGTCTCTGGCCCTTTACAGAAATGTTTGTCAACTCCTTATCTAGGGTGATCATCAGAATCACCTAAGGATTCCTGTGCTTTTACCCTCTACCAGAATTTAGGATATATTGAGCTGTATCACCTATCCGTGGATGAAGAGTTCACAGGTTTGGTACTATTCTTATATCATATATCCATAACTAGATTGAGGAAACTGTATTATTGATTCCCACCCCCATTTAATCTCAAATATGTGAGTCTTTAGGCAGGGTATGGATTAAGGATTCATGTTAACTCAAACATTATTTGCCACGCATACAACGGAGAAACACGATTTAAAGCAACAACATTAATACAAGCAAAACAAAACAAAGACATGGTCATTATTTAGTCTTAATACTCAGCAAGGAGATACAACATGGCAAGTCCATTGCTTGAGAATTGTTAAATATTCTAATTCAGAAGGTTTAGTATTAGGCTGTTTCTTTCTTTCTATTAATACCAGTTTGCTGAGTGAATATTATTGTGTGAGTTCAGCTTTTTCCTTTCATTGAAAATAGCATTCTGTATCAATGGGGATTATTTATAAAGAAATACAGGACAGACACATTGACCTTTTCATAACATATGGGTTAGCAGCAATAGTAGATCTTTATCTGCCTTTGTAAGTGGATCAGGTTGGAGGTAACTGTTCAGGTATTTAAGATACATTATTTTTGTCATGGAATACTGTAAATCATTTTGAACTGTTCTAGAGTGTTTGAATTGACATTAGCTTTCAGTTTATGTTCCTGAATTTTTATTCTGATTTTTATTCTTAGCAGCCAATTTATCTGCTATTGGCAATGAAAAATTTTAATAGGAAATGGTCAGCCTCATTTAAAAAAATGCTATGCTCATTTTGATGAAATACTTTTTAAAAAGTATTCATCAAATGTCTGCAATTAAGGATCTTCTCCCAAATCATATTTTAGTAAACTTAAAGCAATAAAAATGGAAGTGAAAGATTCAGTGTTAAATGTTTTAAATATAATAATGAACTTTCAAGTTACTCTAAATGGAGTTCATTTTCATATAAGTATGGGCCAAATTAGTTTGAAATTACCTTCCATGATTATGCTAAATTGGTTGTTTGAATAAATGTTGGAGTTAGGTGTCAGTAGGTGCCTATTTTCACACAATTTATTTTTTTTCCTAGTTGAATTTGGCTATAGAGGAACAGAAAAAGAAAATTACTGAAAAAGTAATTCTTTCAATAACAGCAAAGGAACACCACAAGGCACAAGAAGAAGTAAGAAACTTACCTTTTAAGCTATATTACAAAACTATAATGAGTGCTCATTTTAAAATTAAGACATATTTTATTTTGGTCTGATAGTGAGCCAGCTATAGTTATCTGATAGCAACAAAATGGAAAAAATTGGTCAACCTGGAGGCATTTAATTGATCTGGGCAGCTTGAAAAATAATTATATGATTGAAAGAATAAATATTGTAATTTTCTGAAAATACCTCTGACAACTTTCACATATATTTCCCAAATTAGGAAATTATTACATGAAAATTGAATCTGCAAGTTATAACACATGCTAACATAGGGAAAAGATTAAAATTTTATTAAACTTTGAATAAGTACTAAGTCTTATTTTTGTTTTCTGACTTTCTAGGAAGGGAATTATTGTTCTGAATTTTAGAAATGCTAACAATGTTATCTCCTAGCGAGGAAAACCTGTAGTTTACAAATGTCAAGCTTAAGTGAGCTAATCATAAGATTCTGTAGGCAATATTATAATGAAGAACTATTAGAGCAAACCTTCTTCTCTCCAAAGCTCATGCTGTGAAGTTGACAGCATATCCCATAAATGAAATAATAATACAAAATTGGTGTTAGACAAAAGGGGGAAATGATTTTCATGTAGTTTCCTGGAATGTAAAACCATTTAATCTTTCTGAGGAGAGATCATGAATTTGCTAATTCCCATGTACCACTGTCAGTAAATAAAATCATAATCAACTTAAAGAATAAGGTAATGTGAATATTTGAAAATTAAACTTTCATGTCATTCTCTTTTGACATTTTGGCAAAGAGATCTATCCAAGCTTTGGGGTTTTAATATTTTATCATTTTGATTGCATCTGTCCTGCTATGTATTTTACAAAAAGTGAACAGGTACAATGCATCAAATTTTCCTCAGAGAATTCAAATCTCCGAATTAGAGATTATATTAATATTTGGGATTTATATATGTCCAGTTTTAAAGACTATATTGTAAGCATAGATTGGTAATCTCAGTAGAGAATATTTTATAAGATAAATTCAACTTGAATAGTTTCTAGATGTAACAAATAACAATTGTATAGATTTAAGTTATGGTTCTTACTCATTCTACTTAATATTAACAAGTTAAAAGACTAGATTTTTAACTATAAGTTTTAAAATATTCTCTATTTAGAAATGTTTTTATCATAGTTGGAGAGTTTTATTACATTTTCACTGCAATTTAAACTGAATCTATCATGTATTTTGAAATGGTAAACTTTAAGAAATGGAAATAAATATCTCTAGTTTACTTGGTAGCATTAAAATTATATCAATAATATAATATAATAACAAATTATTATTAGAGATTAAGTATAAAATAAACTGAAAGAATGAACAAATAGATGTTTTCTGCCTTTTAAGTATTGTAATTAGTTTGTTTTTTCATATTTTATGCAAACTATAATTTCAGTGGAACTGAAAACTTGAAGTGGCCCAAGAAAATTATCATTATGCTAAATATGTCATTTCAAATGCCACCTTGTTAGCAACACTGGAAATGAATATTATCTTTTCTGGAAAATCCAACAGTATCTATGTCTATTTGTTATTTCTTCTTCATTATCTTCTTAATGTTTATTTAATACCTCTATACTTCAGTGTTCTTCCTGTACAGTACCTTATTTGATCACCTGATTGTTTGATCAGCTATGGCTTCAAATGCCTTTTGTTTGCTTAAAAAATCAAATATGCAGGAAAGGGAATATATTTTGTGTATTTTGCGAGTGTGTGTGTGGGTATGTATGTAAGAGTCTCTAAATATATTCTGTATGCTATGGGAATAATTTCTATGTTATAACTTTGAAAGTTTTTAATCATGGTGTGTAATTTCTAGTGTTTGCTTAGAAAAAGTAAGTGACATCAAGTTTTGACCCTAATTCCCATACAGAATGTGAAATCATGATGGTGAAGAGAAATAAAAGATTGGGGGAGGGAGAATTACTTCAAAATTTATTTTGCCCACTGTTTATTTTTATAAAAAGATTGTATTTCTAGACATATTTCAAAATTCAAACTAAACACTATAAAATCTGATATTTAGATTCTTGCTGCTTATAGTTTTATCTTAAAATCTTGTTTTATTTCATGTGGTTTTTTCACATGAAAACTGGAAATAATAATAATGAATGCATCATAAGATTACTTTGAGGTGATGTTATATGTTAAACTAATTTTTGGAAATGATTTATTGGAAATATGTGTGTAATGTGTTATTGTTGGTTCAAAAGTTATTTCAGGTTCTCTGAAAAGTAAATACCACGATAGGGTTAGATATGTATGTATTGTATTAGAAGAAATGCCTATGAGAAAAAATGGGGAAAGCTTTGGGTAAGACTGGGAGACCCTCAGACTGAAATGCAGGCTTGAACACAAGTGAAGGAGAGAGAAAGGTAAGACTGGATGGAAACATCTTAGACAGTGGTGCCCTTTTAGGAAGATTTGGTGAAGCTGATGGTGTATTCTTGACCTAAAGCTGTCCTTCAGAGGAGTGCTATGACTCCCTGAGTTAGACCCACTTCAGTATCCTCAGCCATTGGTATCAACCTGGCGATGGATTTCAAAGCACAGTATCTGGGACTCTTGGTTTATTATGCTCCTGTAGTTAGAGGCCTATAAGGCACATTCTTATTGTTTCCTAAAAATGCGTAGTTGACATTCTTATTGCCCTCAACATAGTCTCGTAAAGACATTACAAATATATTTTAAGTGAAGGGGAATAAGAGTACACTTCCCTTGATGAGCACTGAATAATATATGGAACACTTGAATTACTACATTGTACACCTGTAGCTAATATAACACTATATGTTAACTATGCTGGAATTAAAATATTTAAAATATCCCTGTTGTAATGGCTCCTTCCTCTATGAGTGTATGAGAATGTTAGACTCTTGAATAGGCTGAAAAGCAGCACACAGAAGGGCCCTCTGGCTGGAAACAAGATATATCTTCTTCCAAGATATTTTCCATTTCAAAAGCGTTCTAGAAACTATTAAAAAGTTGGGAGCATTTAAAGTGACATGAACAAGAGGTGGTGCACACTTGAAGTTCTCTAGTAGCTACACTGCAACCCATCCTTCTAAATCAAGAGATATTTAACTTTTCTCATAGGCTCTCATGTCTTTTCTAGTCTTTGTTCATCAAGTCTGGGTTATATTTCTTTTTAACCTGGAAACACTGTGTCCTTGGGCCTGAAAGAAAGAATAGATTTTAGGCAATTTAAAATACCCATTTTCATCTCCCTGTCCCCTTTCCGGTTCTTCTTAATTATGTCATAAATTAGAAAGTTTCTTTTCCTTAAGTTTAAGCACTGACCTAGCTTGGAGACCACCTCCCATGTATTGTATGTCAAGATGACATTCCTTGCACAGAGGCTGCTGCCCTTTGTGCTGATTTCAAGTGATAATTTAGTGCCAAGTTCTCTGGAGTCCTCCTTACTAACATAGATAGACTCAGGAGCAAATAGCAATCTGGCAAAGAGCTGAACTCATCATGAGAAAAACCAGGAGATCCTCAAAGCATTATTCATAGTAGCCAAAGTACAATGTACAGAATGTATAGTTCAGAATGTACTTCAATATGCATACATTTTAGAATGATTAGGAACAGAATACTAGTTTGTGCTAAAATCTAAATCTAAATCATCTACATCATTTCGAGAATTTAACAAATTCAAGAGTTACATGAATATGTCATAAAAACATGACCAAACTACTTAATGTAGGGTTTTAAGCAAAAACCTCCGTGTATGTTTATAGACAGGTGTGCATTTGCATTCTTTCAGAAGTTTGGTCTTTTCCTCATCAAATACTCATTTTTTTTGCTACCTTCTGCTCATTTGTCACTCTCCCAAATTCTGTACAAGTGTCACTTCCGTGCTGCATTTCCACGGAGAATGAAGAGTAGAATGTGTAGGCTTTCTGCTGCACAATGAGATGGTGCATTATTTCAACATATGCATACGTAAGCCTTCTTTTGTGAATGGGACTGATAGGGTCAGATAATGTTTAAAGGGAAAGGCTTTATGTCTCTCAGGCCTCTATGTTTCCACATGGATGCTCCCACACACACATAGATTGAATTATGAACAGACCCATTAATGCTGGGATCACAAAAGGTCAAGTTTTGTCTCCTTTTACCCCTATTCACATTGCCTTTGTAGAGAGAGAGAAAAAAAAACGGATTTGCAGGAAAAAAAAGATTCATGACGAAGAATTTTAAAGAGTATTTTTCCCCTTCTAGCAACATCTGTGATTTGAAAAAAAATCATATTATGTAAAATAATTCAGGGTTATTGTATTACTTATCCAATTTTAGGTATATGAGTTATTTTATGTTTAGGGTTATCTTTCAGGGTAATATCATAACTGAAAACAAAATGTAGCACATTGAATATATTTTAAGTATCTTATGAATATGTAAAGAAACAAAGTTTTTATAAAATTGGATAGAAATTTTATCAAAATGTCAGTAGCAGGATTCCTGATATGTTTTCTCCCATGTTTAATATATATTAATTTTTGCTAGGATATCTTATTTCATAGTTTTAACTTATTAAAACAAAGGTGTTATTTGTTATAATTATATATGCATTAACAGATATTCATGGAACAACTGAAATAGCAAAAATGATAGAGACATTTTTTGAAGCAACAAAGGATTCATAGAAATGAAAGTTTTAAGGCTCTAACCAATAGCCCTTTAGAATGCAAATGACATCATCAATTGTATGGTTGGTTGATTTCTGATGTCACATGAAATCCTCTATCTGTGAAAGGCTATGGATTGTGACAGTAAAACCAGTCATGTATAAAAATCTTCTCAATTCAAAGCCTGAAATTCTTCTTTTTGTGTGTGTGCAGTTTTCTATAGTGTAAAATATAGTAAATAAAACTGAAGAAAGCAAAATTACTGAGTAGCATAATACACAAATGATATTTAGTATACTTTAAAGACTATATCAAAGTATGTTTTTTTGAATTATATGATGCTGGGGCTAGAGTTAGGTTCAGAGAGGATTGGTGGTTTGGAGAA
Source organism: Hyaena hyaena (assembly GCF_003009895.1). Taxonomy (NCBI): domain Eukaryota; kingdom Metazoa; phylum Chordata; class Mammalia; order Carnivora; family Hyaenidae; genus Hyaena; species Hyaena hyaena. The sequence continues at coordinate 110,313 of NW_024081441.1, read as the reverse complement.
TTGGCATCTGAAGTCTTTCTACTTAAGGACTTTGGTTCTTGGATTTAAATTTTGTCAGATAACTATAAAAGCAAGGAATTTGGCCTGTTTTGGTTTCTAGTTTTGGTATGATACATATTATCCATCATTTTTGAGGATAATATTGGAGGGTGGTATAGTGAATACAAGCCTGGAAACAGATTAATATTGGATCACTTATCATTTCTATATTATAAATGTTACAACTTTATAATAGAGTTAACAATACTATGGAAAAGCAGAGAGATTCATTCCAGAAAATAGATCTTTAATCTTGAATACCATGCTGAGGAATCTGGGGAAGTAACTGGAGGGTTCAATATGCTATTTAAAGTAGATTAATTTGGTGGAGTTGACAGGATGAATTTGAGGTGGGGTGACCACTCAGTAGACCATTCAAAACTCACTTGTTTTGGTAATGCAAGTAGGAGGAGAGAATGAGGAGAAGAGGGCATGGACCAGAGTATTACTTATAAGAAGGGGAAGGTAGGAGAACAAATATATGAATTTGGAAGAGGGGTTGGCAAACTACAGCTGTAAGACCAAATTCAGCCCATTGATTATTTTTTTCTAAATAAAATGTTATTGGAGGGGAGCCCAGATGCCTCAGTCAGTTTAGCGTCTGACTCTTGATTTCAGCTCAGGTCAAGATCTCAAGGTTCATGAGTTTGAGCTTGGTGTCTGTCTCTGCACTGAGAGAGTGGAGCCTGCTTGGGATTCTCTCTCTCCCTCTCTATCTGCTCCTTCCCCACTCATGCTCTGTCTCTCAAAATAAATGCATAAACTTAAAAAAAGTGTTATTGGAATACAGTCATGCCTATTTATTTACATGTCGTCTGTGGCTGCTTTCAAAGTACAACTGCAGGATCGAATAGTTTTGATGGAGATTATGGCCCATAAACCTGAAAATATTTATTATCTATCCCTTTTTAGAGAAAAAGTTTGCCAATTCTTTATTTAGGAGAAGGTGTTTTCAAAAGAAGTAGATGATTGATGACATAGGGACAAATAAGAGAGATATAAAAGACCAAAGAAAAATGGGAATCATTTCAATTAGCTTGTTCATATGCACACAATGCTTCTAAAGTTCTTGGAAAAAGTTAAGTGTAATTGAAGTGTGAATATATACACACACTTATAAAAACATACATAATCTTGAACTAACTACATAGAATAGAAAAATTAATATTCAAATTACATGGATGTTACTACAAACTTGCTTTCATTGACTTCTTAGAAATTCTCTGCAGAAGGTATAAAAATCATGTTAACATCAGAGTTAGAGTACAGACTGGGGAAAATACTATATTTTCTGTTGAAAAAGAGAGAAAAAGGATGAGGGAGACTCTTGGAGAACAATTTCCCATTTTTCACTATGGATGTTGAAGTGAGATGGAGAATCTATGTAGCAAATAGTTTCAAATTTTTATCTGCATTATGTGAAGTAGATTAGGGATAAGAAGGATACACCAAGAAAAACAACTAAAACTTGATGTGCAGAAAACACCTAGATTTTAAAAAGAACTATAATAATATAATGTGTATTAGGCATCTACTGTAAATTAGACATTGTGTTGTTCATTCTGTAATCTCATTTAATTCTTAACAAAGCTGTTATTATTCTTCATTACAGATGAGGGTTTTATTACCTGTTCACAGTCTGTCAGTTAGTACATGGGAAGAGTCATGATTTTTAACCCAATATTTCAAAAAAAAGACCATGCTCTGAATTCAGAGTCATTCATAGTTCTAAGTAGGTCTAATTTAATCACTTTAAAGAGTCATAGATAAAGTGAATTTAACCTTTTACTCTCTTTTGGTCACTACTATATATCAACTAGTGTTTGTGTAAGAATCCAGTCTATTAGAGAAAATATAAATCTACATAACACATTGTTCATATAAAATTAAATATTGTCATTGGTGCGTATTTTGGATTAATTGAAGTCTTAGGAAGATTTTGTTTTGTTAATCAGTTTAGAAGTCCTTTGCAAATGTGTCAGGAGCATGTTTCTTTTTAATATCCAGAGACATTTTTCATTCAGCAATTGTAAATGGCTACCTGAAGTGCAAAGGTTATAAATTTTCTCTTAAATAAAATTAGTCTATGGAGGAATGCATATCTTTTCTGTTCTCTTTACTTGAAGATGGATCTATACTCAAATTCTTGTTTTGAAGTCATTTTTCCTCCCATCAAACTAGGTACTCAAAAATCTAATAGGTGTGACATCAACAATTACTTCTTGCTAACAACTCTTGTAATTTAACCCCTTCAGGTTAGCAGGCTGATTGATGAATTGCAGACAGCTATCAAAAGCAACAGAGGTCATCTCTCTAAACTTGGCCCCCAATTACAGGCTGAGCAGGAGCAATTCTCCTCTTATGTCTACCAACACATTAAAAGCCTTCCAGCAAACACTCTTATCCCAGGAGGCCTGCAGCTCAAGGTGGGTGTCATTCTGTAACTCTCACTGGGTTCAGTTAGAGACGAAAACACTCTGCACCATTTGAAGACCCTTCTAACAATGCCACTCAGCTTGAATTTCTTTTAATATTGTCTTTCTCAAACTGGAGTTTGGCTTGCAAGTGCTAATATTACCATTCAGGAAGTATGTTTTAAAAGAAAATACCTAGAGGCCTTTGAAAAGTGGATTTATAACCTTAAGTAGTTTCCAACTCCAGAAAGCAATTTTAATGGAGAAATTTAATCAGGTGAACATTGCATACCTTTCCAATAAACATATATTTTTAACAGGAGTCAATATGTATTTCAGTTAAAAAAATAAGTTATTTAGAGAAATAGTCAAGGCTTTAATAATTGACAGATAGTGGCAATAGGAATTAGAGGTGAAAGGCCAGGTGACTGATTGATGTTCAAACTACATTTCCAAGGAAAAGGATCTGTATTGGATAAGTGTGACACATGTCTGAGTTCACTTGTTAAAATCAATACTTAAGAATATACTGGGAAAAAAAGGTGAATTGGTTATTTGTCAGGACAAGATGGCTAAGTGTCCTGTGCTACCTTTTGCTATTGCATCTTTCGAAGAGAAATAGAATAACTCATACTTTGCTAAAGTGGATTAGGTACTGAAAGCTTAAGGACTTTAAATACTTGTCTTTATCATAATCAAGTGTCCATGTTAAGTCTGCCAAGTTAATGTTCTATAATTTCATATCCCACATTTCAAGAGAAAAAAATTGAATTACTCAACAGATGGCCTTTTCCATCTAAGTAATGAACCATTACAACTCATCATTTTCTTTTGTTTATATTTATATTTGAATGTGATAACATTCAAAGTAATTATATTTTGATCAGTCTTTGTCTCTATAATTCTTCTTTCTTAATATTCAGTTTTATTCTACAAATATAAACTTTATATTGTAATTATGAACATTTTATTTTCTATAACTTTTTAAAATGACATTTATATGTTTGCATTTGGAATGAGAATATTACCATGCAAAAATTGACCTTTGGGGAAATGTAATTCCACAATAAACATAATTTATTTTCTGTACTCTGTACTTGTCAGCTAAAGGTTTAGGAAGTGCTGTTCAAGACATCAAGGTCAGGATTCCCATAGTCCAGTAGCATTGTTCTTTTCCAGATTTCTGATGTGGTTACAGGTCTATTGCAACATTTTTGCAAAGTACTTCCTATTGATTAAGAGAGGAGCTAGGTGAGGGAGTGTGGTTGCCTTAACATTTATTCCCTGTCATTTGTATCAGCAACTATCATATGTCCTGGAAAAAAAATGACAGTTTTTTTTATCCTCACAGATTTGTTCCATATTTCTGAATAATTTTTTAAAGTTTATTTATTTTGAGAGGGAGAGAGAGACAGAGACAGAGAGAGAAAGGGAAAGAGAGAGACAGAGACAGAGACAGAGACAGAGAGAGAATCCCAAGCAGACTCTGCTCTTACAGTGCTGAACCAGGTGCAGGGCTCGATCTCATGAACCACGAGATCACGACCTGAGCCAAGGTCAAGAGTAGGACACTTAACTGACTAGCCACCCAGGTGCCCTTATTTATGAATAATTTTTATCACATTAGTGATAGTTATTCACATTAGCACATGGGCTTGATAGCAAATATTTAACTTCAGGATCTGAGCTACTACTCTCATATATTTCTCTTTTAATATGCTTTAAAATTCTTTCCATATTAGTAAACAGAAGAGGAAATGTATATATGCAAGAAAGCCATCTTCTTGTGTTTATGTTAGGTGTTTGGTCACTGTGCTGTCCAATACAGTACCCATTAGCCACATGTAGCTATTTAAATTTAAATTAGTAAAAATGAATTAAAATGAAAAATCCAGTGCCACCTCTCATATAGCCATGGCTTTCCTGGTTGTAGCACTGAGAACTTCACATCCAGGAAACTTCTCAGGTCTAGTCAAAACAGGATGGTTGGTCACCCTAGTCTTATCTGAGTTCTCTCTCCCTTCTCTAAGATGTTCTCCGTCTCTATCATTCTTTTCCCATGGAGTATTCAGCTTCTCTCCTTTCTCTCCAGCTTTCACCTTTGGAACATCCAATTTCTCTCAAGGAATAAATTCCTTTCCCCATATTCCAAGAAACCTGGACATCAGCCATATCCTCAGGGTTTATTTAGCACAGACCACTGGTCTTTCAATCTTAGCTGTCATATTAGAATCATTAGGGACCTTTAAAAAAAATCAATGCCCCCATCTCCAGAAGATTTGATTTAATTGGTTTGGTAAGCTGAATCTTCCTTCTATTGGTTTGAGATGCTGATTGTTGAACTTTCAGAAATTTTGTGACTCAGTAGTTAAATATAGCCATGATTAAAAATTACATAAACTGGGGTGCCTGGATGGCTCAGTTGGTTAGGTGTCCAACTCTTGGTTTTGGCTCAGGTCATGATCTCATGGTTTGTGAGTTTGAGCCCCCCATCAGGCTCTGTGCTGAGAGTGCGGAGCCTGCTTGGGATTTCCCCCCTCTCTCTCTCTCTCTCCCCCCGTCCCCAACCTGCTCTCTCTGTTTCTCTCTCAAAAATAAATAAACTTAAAAAAAATTTTTTTTAATGATATAAACTTACTCTTAAATAGGGCACACTAAAAGGAAAGGTAATAGGGGCGCCTGAGTGGCTCAGTCAGTTAAGCCTTTGACTTTGGCTCAGGTCATGATCTCACAGTCCATGAATTCAAGCCCCACGTTGGACTCTATGCTGACAGCTCAGAGCCTGTTGCCTGCTTTGGATTCTGTGTCTCCCTCTCTCTCTGCCCCTCTCCTCCTCACACTCTGTCTCTCTCGGTCTCCCAAAATTGAATAAACATTAAAAAAACATTAAAAGTAATATAGTCTTCACTTCCAAATTATTTTATTATATTTCACTAGTACCTATTCTCCTTGAAGTTGTTTATGCTGTCAAGTTTGTGTAGTAGAAACACTACGTAATGATCTGCTACTGTGCATCTCTTCAGTGATGGCTTGTAGTAACTTGGGATTGTTGGGAGTAGGTGTTTGGACTAATGGGAAAGAAACTGAGATCTGTGGTTTTCTAAACTAGTTCTTATGTCTGAAACAGCCAGAAAGGAGAGGCAAAAATGGATTAGCAAAGTATATCCCAAACAGTCAGAATTGCAAATCTTAGAATTGAGGCATTTTTCTGTACTTCCTCTTAGGTAAGGAGAACTTGCTAATTCCAGCTGAAGAGATATTGAACAAAGGCCACAACATACCATCCTTAGTTAATTCCAGAATCAGTTCATGTCAGTTGCCTGGGTGAACTCTCATTTTCCTTGGGGTGTGGATGAACTGCCCTTTCCTGGAGCACATTCTCTAACCCAGATACCTCTGACTTACTGTGGCCAAGACCATATTTTTTCTGGTTATGAATAACTTTATCTTACCTTATGGCATGACCTACACAGATTGTTAGATGATATAGCCATAAATGTATATGTTTTCTATTTATAAATTAAAGGTATGGTTCTAGTAAAAAAAGAATACAAAAATAAGAAATAATCCCCCTTTTCTATCCATTTTGATCATAGAAAAGTACCTGATTAATACAATGAACTGGGATGATCATCTTTCTAATTTTCTCTCTTGATGAACTATATCACTCTGTTGAATATTTATATATATTATACATCTATGTTTATACACATATACGTGTGTATACATACACGCAAACACATGCGCACGTCCATGGCTCAGCTTTAAGAACCAAAATAATTGATTGCAGTTGTCATCATCTTCTAGAGCAGTGGCTCTCAACAAATGTCTGAAGGCCAGGTATGATTCAAAATCCCCTGGGGTGCTTTCTCATATTGTATATGATTGTCTTCACCTCTTCACTGAGGCTCTCATCCTCGTCATATCTTTCACTGATAATTTACAAATAGCAGCTTTAGGCTAAGGTCTTAATACTAGCAGGTCACCTCACAAAAGGACACACTCTTTCTGTATTCCATATTGCCTCAGTCCCATTTTTGCAATTACATGGCATAATAGTACTGATTTTAAATGGACACTTAAAGCTAAGGCAAAAGACAGAGAACAACCTAAACTGGATGTCCATCAATGGTATGGGAAAGTTCTTGTTTAAAAAAAAAAAAAAGGAAAATAACATAACAGCATTAAGGAGAGTTTTAAGAAAAAGTTACATTACCCATAATCACATTATGTGTTATATGACCATTCTCACTTTTGCATATCATTTCCATTTGCACTCATTTGCCCTATGTAGTCATAAAACAGGGCACATTTTTCGTATTCTAGTAGAGTCTCTTGCTTTCACATAATGGCACCTTTTAGGTTGATGAAATTTCTTATTGTTTTTAGCTTTAATAGTCACACTGAATGTGCACCATAATTTATGAAGTCCTTCAGGTTTTTGGAGCAATTTTTTACTATTCCAAACCTTCACTTACCTTATATCCTCTGTCAGTGCCACCACCCCCAGCCACTTTGAGAACATCTGCTGTAGCCATGGCTCAGTGACTTCTGCTTTTCCAGTCTTGTTCTTTCTTACAACTCCTCCTCTTCTTCGTCCCCATGGAGATGCTGTCAGAAATATTAGTGTTTTCCTGGGGTAAAAGGAAAGAAAGGGTTGATAGGAAATGGTATTCGCAAAGCTTTAAGGAATCGTGGGTGGAAAAACTAGAAGGAAGTTGTGTGATTGTGACAGAGAATTGATGAGCAAGAGTGTGGGATGTGTGAGTGGGTGGGAGACAGCACTGGGGGATGAGTGGATGATGGGTACAGGGAAGTCTTTTCACTAGAATTAGTGCTTTTCACACACAATTGGTCAATAATGCTCTGTGGGTTGTCTTTCATTTGCGGCCAGTAGAGGCAGATTGAATTTCTGTGAGGTCTAGAGCTTATACAAGGTGAGGGAGAGAAACTTCTTTAAAATGAGGTCTTAAAGTGGATATTTATTTGGAATAAGAAAGCCCATCATGATGAACTAATGGTGGATTGGAAATTCTTTCTTCTGAGAACTTTTTTAGGCAGCTTCTCAGAAATACTTACATAGAAATACCGCTTAATTGCTAGGGAGTTGTTGGCTTCCCTTCCTCACTGATAACACTCCGTAGCTCCCAGCAACTTCTAGTTGCTCATGGGCTGAAGCAAGTAAGGGTTCTGTAACTTAAATCTTCATTAACCTTACACTAATCCACTCTGGTTGTGAGCAAGGGAAGTATGGTGGAATTTAGTAACCAAAACAAAACAAAACAAAAAGATTCAAGTGGCTATGATTTGGGGATTTTTAGCCTTTCTATTTGTGTATTGTTTGGTTATAGTATTCTCTTATAGCATAAAGAAATTTAAGCTTTGGTAAAGGGATGATTCAGAGATTTATTTTTTCAATTTTTAAAAAAGTTAATTTATTTATTTTGAGGAGAGAGGGCGCGTGAACAAGGGAGGGGCAGAAAGAGAGAGAGAGAGAATCTTAAGCAGGCTCCATGCTGTCAGCGCAGAGCCTGACATGGGGCTGGATCTCACCATCTGTGATATCATGACCTGAGCCAAATAAAGAGTCAGTTGCTTAACTGACTGAGCCACCCATACACCCCCGGAGATTTACTTTTAAAAGAATATCTTTGTACAGCACCTAGTTCATCTTCTGGGTAGTATGATATGCATCTAACACTTTGTATTCTACTGGTGACAGAAAGAAAAATGATTTTAAATGAATAGTGCAAATACATACTCTGTCTGCAAGACATTGTGCTAGGTACAATGGGAAGATGCAGAGACGCCTGAAACACGCTCGTGACCCATACCCATGGTTATTTTCATAGAAGAGAGCAATATGATACCCTTTGAAGACAATGAGACTAATGTGTAGGTTTTCTCAACTTTTTTATTACAGCTTCATCATTCTAGTTCATAAGCTTGTTTGTATCTGGAAAATGGGATAATTTGATAATAGATAACATGCTAACTTTTATCTGTGATACCTCCTAGCTTTTCCTATGCTTTGTATATCTGAATTTGGATTTAGATATTTGAATTTGGAATTTGCTCTACCAGTGGCACAAGAGCAATATAAATCCATTTGAGATTTACCTTGTATTTGGTGGTCATTTTTTAAAAGATAAAGTTTTCTAACCATATGTATTAATAGAAAGTTTATTTAAATATTTAGGAATCTATGAAATGAATGAATAGAAGGAGATAACTGAGGTTATCCATAAAAGAGTGGCAAGATTTTTTTTTTGAATAGTCTCATCACTGCATGTGTATCATGTTCTTATTTCCATTGTACATCCTTTCATTTTGTCTTTCTGTTTAACCCAGTTTTCCTATATATTTATTTGCAATCCCTGAACTGCTGTTATTTCTCCTACAGTATTTAAAGTAAACAATAGAAAAACAAATTTAGGATATGCATTAAGTACAAATACTAAAACATGCTAAGATGACATTCATTTTCAAAGGAATTGTGGATAGAGTGGCAAAATTAGGATATTCAAGGTTATTGTTATGATTTTAAGAACATTCGTTAAATGTTGTGCAAAATGTGATGGCGATAATTAATGTGTGGATTTTATCATAGTAGGCAACTGTTGGACTGCTCCTTTTAAAGGCAAGAAACTTGAGATTCTATGAAGGCCTTCCAACATTTCATGGGATAACTAACTATTAGCAGTAGGCACTGAAACCTCTCAGGAACCCTCCTTTCCATTCTCCCTTCCCTTCCGATCCTCATCTCTTGCCTCCCCTTCCCTCCCTGCCCTTTCTTTTCTTTCCCTTCCCTTTCTCTCTTTTTCTCTCTCTCTTTCATCTTTCAACTGTTGGCGGGGCGGAATGCCAGTGTATTCACCTCAGCCTATTTCCTAACAGACATCTGCAGCCAGGTGTAAATCTGTGTGCAGGAAGATTGTATCTTCCTAAACCACTGAAGAGAAAAACTGCATCTGTCTCAAAATCAGGGAAGAGCAATTGGTTGGGGCATCAGCTCCCATGCAGAGCTGGTTGTAATGAGACCAGCTTTCCTTGCACAGTCCTGACAGCCTTGAAGGTGCCCAGAGAATTGCCAGGTGGGCAGTCAGCAGGGAAAGTCCACAGGCCAGAGCTGGATTACTGTCCCAGCAGTTACCCGGACTAAATGCAACCACTGAACCTTACTGCTGTAGGCACGCTCTCTCTCTTGGGGAGATTGTCCTTCTCCATAGCAGTTAATTTGTTTTTACCTCTCAATTAGCTTTTTCACAGAGTATTTGAGATGCTCAAGTCATTGAGATTCTCTTCCTACATATGCTTCCATCCCCTGGAATACCCACTGACATCTATTTTAGCCCAACTCACCATGAATATTATCAAGTGTCAATTCATCATTTGAACATAGAAATGAATACAGATTTTCTAGTAAGTGCAAATGAAGTGATACATTTACACCTACTTAAGATTCTACTTACTTTTCCAATAATGTTTTATGATAAAAAATGGATTATTTATTAAGTTAAAAATGTACTGCCAAATATGGTAAACTTTTGTATAGGTTTAGTTACCCAGGGTACTTATTAACATTAAGGGGAAAATTAAATTTACAGGCATAGTTAATATATTAAAAAAAAGAAACTGAGTAGCATTAAAAACATATACTCTATATAAAGATGAGAATATGATCTCTGAGACTGAGAATTTGGGTATGTCTGATGATTTAGCTTATTTTTAATATTAAAGTATTCATTTCCCACCAATAAAATAGAATTTGGGGGGTGTGGCTGTTTTTCTCATTTAAAAAGTCCTTATTTTCTTGGAAAAGGAATATGTTGAGCCCAGGAACTTTCAAAAACTTTTATTTACTAAACTCTGGCATATATCATATTATACCCAACTACTGACAGGACTTACATACCTGATATTTTAATCTCAATTAAATATAATTTTAAGCACTAAATTAATTTAGACAAAGTGAAATCCTTATTTCATTTCTTCTTGAAACATCCTCATGTATAAAGGGCTTATTGAAATTCCTTAGCTTGGGACATGACAGGCAAACAAATTTGTCTTGCCGCTGTCATCTAGATAATTTTGAACATTTTCTTATCTTGAACTTAGTGAGAATTGTAATTGGATACAAAGAAAATCTTTTTATAAGACCCATCGCCTTGTTTTGAAAATTTTACTTTCTTTAATAGACACAGAAAAATGGAATGGGAGAGAAGCTCTTTGAAAAAATATTGTAACAAAACAATGAAATGTGACTTTATTTAAAAAATGTTTTAAATGTTTATTTTTGAGAAAGTGCAAAGGGGGGAGGGGCAGAGAGAGGGGAACAGAAGATGTAAAGCAGGTTCTACAGTGATAGTAGCAAACCCATTGTGGGACTCGAACTCACAAACTGAGAGATCATGACCTGAGCCTAAGCTGGCTGTTCAACCGAGCCAACCACACACCTCATGATGAAATGTGACTTTAAATGCATTAAAAGAGGGAATGTGGGCCCACTCCCAGCTTAACTGTCAAGACTCTGAGGGCCATTTTGCAGGTTCTCCACCCTCAGCCTGTTGGCAATTCTTTCACCCCTACCTCCCAACCCCCAATTCAGATGGTCAGGTACCCCATGCTCTCACTTACCACCTTTTTTCAAGATTTATTCTTTTGAAAAAAGTACTTTTTTACCTCTCAATTAGCTTTTTCACAGAGTATTTGAGATGCTCAAGTCATTGAGATTCTCTCCCTACGTATGCTCCCATCCCTTGGATTACCCACTGACATCTATGTTAGTCCAACTCACAGTGAATATTATCACGTGAATAATAATGAATATTATCAATATTACTGCACTTTCTTACATTCTAAGATGATTTTTAAAAAATATTTTTCTTAGATGAAAATTCTATTTTGGAGTCTACTATGTAAACGAAAGTAGGATTCACTCCATTTGAAACCAGATGGTGCTGCCTCCACAGACTCACTCATTAGGTTTGATCTCCCACTTGGGACCACAGACCCCCACTGTTGTCCTCTATTCGCCAGCCCCACCCCAAGTTTGCTGAGGGATTCCAAAGAGCAGAGACTGAAAATCACAGCTTCAAAGGATCAACAACCTATACGGCTGAATATCATTTCCTTTGAGGTATTTTAGTTATGACAAAGGAAAAAGTCTCTAACTGGAATTTCAAGTATTGACAAGCTGGTGAGAGAGATATTTTTGGGGTTAGTATCTTTTAGCCTTCACCTAAAATCTTACTCCATAGGCAGGTACCTGATTTACACTTTCCAAATGGTGGGCTCTGCTAAAACTTATAGAGGAAATTTAAAATGTCTCTCTCTCTCTTTTTAATGTTTGTTTATTTGAAAGAGAGAGAGAGAGAGAGCACACCAGCAGGGGAGGGACAGGCAGAGAGAGAGGGAGACAGAATCCAAAGCAGCCTCCAGGCTCCCAGCTGTCAGCACAGAGCCAGACACAGGACTCGAACTCATGAACCACAGGATGGTGACCTGAACCAAAGTTAGAGGCTTAGCTGACTGAACCACCTAGGTGCCCCTAAAACATCTCTTTTAAAATGAATTCTTTTCTTACGTATCTCTTTTCTGGGATTAAATATGTTATTTGATTTTTGGTCTAGATACCATTGAGATTGATAAAGTTTAGCAATTATATAATTTATTTTCACTTAAGTACATATTCATTTCCTAGGACTAAACATATTGGCTCATCACCTGTGAAATACCAGTTAAAGACATCTGTTAGGCATTAAAACACTTTTTATTATATGTAGTATAAATATACTAAATCATTATTAAGCTTTCATTGCCGGAATCCCATAATTTTAATATTTGCTTTGTGATTATCAGTTTATCTGAATATCTGAATAGACATGTTTACTGTTTGATTTATAATATACATTTGAGAAAATATAGAAAATGCAAATGTCCTAAAAATTATCTGGTAAGTCTATAAAAATGGAACATAACAGTACATTTATTTGATTTAATGTACATATAATGTTAATTCAGTTTGAGTTGATTTTCTAGCTCCAAAGGTGACTTTTAATTCTGATTGGATTAAGATTTTTTTCATGACTAATTAGCTTCTTACATAAGACAAATATTTAATTTTCATTTTCATTTTCTTTGACTTAGGGTAAAAAAAACCTTTACTATAAAATACTTTTCTGTGCCCTTAAACTTTTTCATACTAAGTTTCATATTATTATACTTCCTAATACCTAGATATAAGAGTGAACTTTGGTATTTATAATTAAAAACACTATAGGACTTGATTTCTAAAGATCTCCTTACCCCTTATGAGTGGAATTGCCCCGCCCAAGTCATCTAACCTTTGCGAGACTTCCCTGTGAAATGGGCAGTTGCTTTGAATACTGAGTGATTTCTGTGTGACTGTGTACCAAGCACTCCGGATTGCCATGCGTGTGTGTAATGAATGGGTGCCGTGTCACACCGCCAGAGTCCCCTCTTCGGGACTGAGATATCCACCCTTCAGATGCCACAGCTATATCCTTATTGGGCAGTTTCCCTCTGTGTAAAGGAGCTGCTTCTCCCAATACTAGGCCCTCATCCTGAGAGCAACATGCAGCCAACCTCAGGTTCATGCACAGAGCAAAGGCATGGCTCCCTTGCCTCAATTCTGGACGAATCTGCAGGGCCGGCCATTCCAGCTCTAGGGCTCCCACCAGAGGCCTCTGTTGCAACTGCATCACACTCGCCTTCACCTGCCAGCTCCTGCTTTCCTCACTCTCTCACCAGTGTTGCTTCCCAGAGGCTCCCCAGTCAACTTCCTATGAGTAAATCTTGGTCTCAGATCTGCATCCTGGAGATCACAACTTAAGCCAATGGGTAAGTTAAGCTTGTTTCAACATATGTAATTATATCCACTGAAATATGCCAAGTACTTTTGCGTGGCTGTTTTATATTCCTTTTCTTCACTGGACCTCTAAGAATAAATCCTGTTACTGTACAGCCTCCCAACTTTTGGCAACACACTGCAGTGTCATTTTCTTATTATTGCCTCTTGACAGCATTGTATCCTGAGGTATTTTGAAGCTTAGGTGTTTGGCCTTCTACTCACGCACAGAAGAGCCTCCTGGGTGGTCTGCCCAGCAGTTATGGAGAGTTTGGGAACCTGCTGTTCCCCCCACAGCTAGCTCTTAACCAGACTTATAGTATTAAAGGCTGGATAATGGCACTGAACTAGGCCTTATACAAGTCCTTAAATAGATATGATAGATGATGCTGGAAAAAATAATGATGCTAAGCAAACCTATCAAAGAACCACATTAGATCAAAATTCATTCAGGTCATCATTCCCCATAAAGTTGAAGATTTTTAAAGTCACTGTCTCTATGAAATCTTCACAGTAAATAAAATTCTTTTACTACTTCATTGGTATTTTTATGCCTTCACAAACAATACATATGAACAGTTACATTTAGTTTGGTTAATGTCCGTAGACACAGGCATCATATTCAGGAATATTAGCCTAACAACAAATTTTCTTTCGCAACCCTGCTAATACAAAAATGAGCAAGTAAAATTACTCAGGAATGAACAAGAGAAATGGACCATTTCTTACCATGTCCATTGTTACTATTCTGGTTTGAACCACCATCATCCATCCACCCTTCAGATTACTATTTGCTCTCCTTAGTCTACTCTCCTCCCAGCAGCCTCAATGATCCTTTTAAGTTAGATCTTGTTTTTGCTCTGTTCCAAACCTTCCAAAGAGTTTCTGCCAATCCCTTAACCCTCTACTTCTTGTTACTTACTCTCACTCTCTTATCACTCTGCTCCAATAACACCAGTCTTCTTGCAGTTCCCAGAACATATTGGACACATCCCTGCCATAGTTTCTTTGCTCAAGCAGTTCCCTTTGCCTGCAGTGCTCTTCTCCCAGCCTATCTGCTTGGTTAACTCTCTCTCCGTCAAGCCTTGACCCAAATCTTTCCTCTCTTGAAGGCTTGTTCTGGTCACCTGCTTCATATAGTGTTCACTACACCATTTGCCCTCCCAAATCCCAGACTTTATGTCCCCTTCCCTTTATTAGAAGCACTCTCAGAGGTGCATTCACCATAAAATTATAATGAAACTTAAGCTTCAGGGTTCCTCCTCTGTGTAGGCCCCTTTGAATACCCTGGAAGAGGGCCCCTGAGTGGCTCAGTCAGTTAAGCATCCGACTTCGGCTCAGGTCATGATCTCGCAGTTCGTGGGTTCAAGCTCTGCATCGGGTTCTGTGCTGACAGCTCAGAGCCTGGAGCCTGTTTCAGATTCTGTGTATCCCTCTTTCTCTGCCCCTCCCCTGCTTGTGCTCTGTCTCTCTCTGTCTCAAAAATAAATAAACGGTAAAAAAAATTAAAATTAATTAAAATTAAAAACTAAAAAAAACCCAACAACCCTGGAAGAAACACTAGCAATGAGTGCATATGGCCACATGTTTCTGTTAAAATTTGCAAATATATTTTAATTGTAATTGGTTGAGACCATTGTCTGTTTCTATTCCAACTTCCTCTCTGTCAAGAGTTCCCCTTTACAAGTAGTGTTGAAGTGGCAACAGGCATTTTTGAGGTCTGGCTGGGAGAAACTGAGTGGGGATACATTTCGTTTAAGTGTAGTGGAATGTAATTAGTGTTTTGCAGTCACTTCCTGTATGGTTAAGTTAGCACTAGCCATTCTGATATGGAAAGAGCTCCCAGGAAGATGGCTACTACTGCTGACCATAGAGTGTATTGCTTTCTGACTATGGACTAGAGTGCTTGACGTCAAAAGTGTACGGGTGGTGGAGGAGAAACATGGTGTGAAAATAATAAAGCCAACTCTTTGTAGGAAATTCTTCCATATTTTATAGTTCATATTTTAAAGAAGTCTGATCAAGGTCTTTCAGAATTCGACATCAACCCTAAACATATTTATGAAATGACCAACAAAGTTGTGAAGCTGAGAGATTTTTCTAATCAAAGAATACATTTTTTGAATAACCATACTAGAGGGAAGAATCATCTCTCTATTTGCCTTATAGAAAATTTTACCAGGTGACAATATGAAGAGATGATCAATTCAGCCAAAATATGTGTATTGGAAAATTAATTAGTGGAAATATTTTGCAGTGGTTTTTACTGTGTGTGAGCTTTTTAGTGTGTGTAAATTGTTGTGATTGTTTTTCTCTCATTTTAAGTGAATATCTTTTATCTAGTTTTACATTTGTAATTTTGCATTCTTTTTGTTAAAAGCCCCACAAATTGTATTGAAGGTCCACCAAATTTATACAATTTGGTGGGCCTTCCTTAACAGAAAGAATGAACAATTAGCATTTACAGGACCTGAATGTACCGTGATCATCCTTTGTGATTTACTTACTTGTTCTATTCCTTAAAAGCAGAAATCTTAGCTCACTGGTATATCTTAAGCACATGAGCAGTGCTTGGCACATGTTAGGTACTCAGTAAATATTTGTTGAGTGAATAAATTGATCAACAATATTACAATAAAACATTGGTGTGGGACACCTGGGTGGCTCAGTTGGTTGATTGACCAACTCTTGATTTCAGCTCAGGTAATGATCCCAGGGTCATGGGATCCAGCCCCACATGGGTTCTGTCCTGAGCATGGGGCCTGCTTAAGATTTTCTCTTTCCCTCCCTCTGCCCCTACCCAACCCGTACACTGCATGCACACACACTCTCTCTCTCAAAATAAATAAATAAACTTTAAAAAAGGAAAACATTGGTGTTAATCTAATTTAATCCTGCTTAACAAAAGTTAATATGAACATGAAGGAAAGTAAAAAGACTAGTTCATGGAAAACACTCCTTAAAACTTTTTACTTGTTGTAACTAGTCACAGAGGTAAATTCTTATTCATAGGTATTTTCTTCAGTAGTCGTTAGCTACTATGCCTTTCAAGAGGATATGGATCACTTTTTTTCCTTTTAAAGGTTCTATTATCTTTCTCTTTAGGGCCCAAAACTCACCTCAGCTAGCTTTTTCCATCATCCCACTCCAAGGGTAGGAATTTAATTTTAGAGCTGTCAAGAGGTGAGGCCATGCAGAGAGCCACTGGGAAGCCAATCCAGCTGTCGGTGTTTCTTAAGCCATGGATCAGGCAGCAGGAAAATAAAAGTAGATTTTTCTTATTTAAAAAATTTTTCTATATCTAGTCAATCACAGAAACTCTTCTTAGAAAGCTATCTTTGTTTAAACATTGGACAATAGAAGTAAAAATACTTCTCATGCAAAGGAAGAAAAAAATGTAATAATTGGATTTTAGAAAAAAATGGGCATAGTAATAAAGACCTTAAAAATGAGAGGTGGGCCTTAGGAAAAGCAGAATCTCATAACACTTCAGCTTGGGGAATTTTTGGTTTTTGTAAAAATGCAGAGAACAATACATTACACAACTGACTAATGGAGGGCTATGTGTGGGCTTTTTAGTGTTTATAAATTGGTGTAAAAGGCTACTTTCATTTAAACATCTAAACTTTTACTTAAACCCTAAGAGATCTTTTTTTTAAATGTCTTTATAGAGATTTTGGAGACTAGAGCCTTTATTTTCTTATTTTTTATATTTTTTATACTTCTGGACCTAGAAGAACAGACTTCTTACTGGTAGTAAAGAAAGCAGTGAGCTAAGGAAGTCTTACTGTTGGCCAACTCCTATTTGCTTTCTCAGTTTGGCAGTTAACTGTTTTCTAGAGCATAATTTTCTGCACTCTGATTTCAAGTCTAGCAAGTCTTGACAAAGGAATGTCAGTAAGTCCCCCAAACTGAACTTTTGTCAACACTAACCTTGCAGAATGCATGACACCCAGAACCGAGACTATCTTTGCTAAATGTCGCTATTGTTTAAAATCTCTGTTCCAGGTTAGAGCCCTGAAGAGATTTTTGGAAGAGTAAGATTCTCCACCCACATTATTTCCTGTAGGTTTGTAGGCAGCTGTTGAGTTTACAAAGTTCCTTGCAAAAGTAGAGAGATTTCTTGTTCAGAATTGTGTATGTAAAAGAAAAGAAGTTTTAAAAAATCCCTGTGATCAAAAAATGCTATAGGGTGTGGGATTTCAATGTACCAAGGCTGACGGCTGCATTATCTCCATTGGACTGTCAGCACAATGAAAAGTACTGAGTAGAAAAGAAACCACGATTCTTGAACATTATTACTCTTTTTAAAAAAAATTTTTTTTTTTTGCTAAAGCCTAAGGAAGCTATTGGTTCACATTATTTCCCAAACCAGGCTAGGACAAATTAAATAACTCTCAAAACTGTCTCAAAAGGAAAACAAAAGGTTTTCTTTCTTTTTAAATAAGGTATTTTCCTAAATTATCTTCTCTGGAAATAGCACTAGAGATAAAATGACTACTCGGATGTGATAGGTGTATCAGAAAGGGAAGAATTGAAATTTTGAGAAAAAATAAAATAAGTAAGAATTTAAATTATTCATCAGGCCTCCCTTGGCCTGCTTCTATTCTTAAGAGCCTGGTTAATGGATTGGCACATCCCATGTGGGTCCTTAACATGGTCAGAGGATGGTGTTCATTCTGGTGGATCTCCCCTTCTACCAGAACATTTGCTGGCTTTTCCCCCCCAGTAAGTGTTGCATAATGCAATGCTAAGAATTTGATCTCTGTTCTCAACAACTTGTTGCATGTGTGCACTTAAAATGGATGGCTTTCATCGTACTGTTATGCAATAAATCTGTCAGGTTGAATTTCCTTTTAGTAAGTCAGAAGATGAGCTGAACACTAATATATTTCATTACTTTTATGTTTTTAAAGATTTTATTTTTAAGTAATCTCTACACCCAACATGGGGCTTGAACTCCCAACCCCAAGATCATGTGTCACATGCTCTGCTGACTGAGCCTGCCAGGCACCCCATGAACACTTATGTATTTTAAATATAAATCATAGATCCCTCATGTAACTTGTGGCTTTATGTTTTTCAAAAGAATTAAGTAGAGTAGTTATTTTGTTGCTGACTGACTTTCTTTGGTGCTTGTTCCATTTAAGCATCCAGCGCAGTCAGTCAGATTTCTCCTTTAATGTCCACGTTTCCTTCTATTTTAAAATGGTAGGGAATGCCAGTCAGGTTAAAGACACTGAAATTGAAAGGAGCAGCAAGGGACTTTCTTATACTGTTCTAGTCCTGTTGATTTTCGTTGCCAGTTACCTGCACATGTTCATAGAGGCAGTCCTTGCCTTGCACAGTTCCCATATTCATGACTGTCAGTCGACACCATACCGTGCAAAGCCAGGATGGCTTACCTTTATATATGTATGTATGAACATATGCACGAATGTGTATGTGCATGTATTTATTTTTAATTTTGAATGTGCTTATTTTTCAGATATTTGAAAATGGTAAAGACACTGGAGAGATCTCTATTTGTATCAGCAAAAAAGACCTGGAGTCCAATAGCCCAACTCAGACTGGTGATATGATGGAAAACGTGAGTTTACGGACTGGCTGTTTATGACTATATATCCCTCAAGCTACTTGTAGTTAATTTAGACAATTACATTGTTTTGGGGAAGATTAATCATTTGCTGCTCTGTAAAGACTGATAGTCTCAAGCTTGACTTTGAATTTCGTAGGCTCTCAACTTTAGAACAGCATTAACTCTTGGTCTCATACTTAACAGCATCTTAACCTTCATTATGCCTGTAATTGGAAATTTGTCTACACTGGACTCTGAGATTGCCCTCTTGTTTACACTTTGAAAAGAAGTGACATGATATTCAGTGGAGGGTATGTTCTGGGTTGAGGTATTTGCAAGCCCTAGGCCCTATTTAACTAACATATAGTTAGTCTTCTCCTATGGGTCGTTGTGAGCACGTCTAGATGGTTTATCTTAGGCACTCTTACCTTTGCTTATTTTTCAGACAATTGGGATGTTTCTCAGACAGAACCAATATGAAGAGGGTCTTTATTTTGGATCTTTGTCTTAAATAAAAGGACACTGAATACCCTGTTCTTTACAAATTGGGGTTATGCACCCCAGCATATACCAATGTTTTGGTCTCTATTCCTTGGCCTTTGTTTATAAACTTGCTCCTTTCCCTTCAGTTCAGCACCCTCAGACTTAACCTCTCCCTGGTGGTATCCTTTACCTGGCCTTTACAGTCAATCACAAGAGTTGTACAGAATTAGGAGATTTTCATCTGATCTGGTCATTGGCTGGACCCAGAAGAGATAGCTACCTTGACTGATTAGAGAGAGAAGGATCAAGAGCCTTGGTTGGTTTCTTTATACCATCACATTTCTAACTATATAAATCACCATTGTATAAAAACCTTCCTAGAATCCTCTACTTTCCCTCTTATTTGTATTAGAAAATTTTACTTTTTGGTTTACATTAAAACTGAAATCAGTATTTATGTTATCTTATACAGGAAGATATTATTTCAGAGAAAGTTTTTGTGTTGGCTTATGGCATATTGAAATTGACCTATGCTTTGCTTTTATATGCAAGTAAATCTGAGGGGATAAAGCTCTTTGTTAGGGAGATTCCCTTGTGGTATCCAAGAATGCCTGTTCCCTTGGTGTGCACTTGTCTCAATCATTAGCCTAAGATGTTTCACACTCTTTTCAGGTCCTTGAACAAATTCTTGTCTCATAAAGGCCTGGTGATGATAGCTTTAAAGATAACTGGGTGAAGATTATCACAACTTTTGGTTGCCATAACCCTGCCCTAGCCAATGACCTAGAGATGAAAGGAACTGAGGCCCTGACCTCCTGTAGACTCTTGAATGCTCATCTTTGAACACCTAAAATTCAGTTGAGAAAATAGAGACTGTGAAAATGAATTTGGTTAAGTGGTCAGGTATTCATATCCTCCTGCCACATACCCCTATCCTCTGTGCACACATTTCTTTCTTGAATCAGGCCTTAAATCTTTATATCTCTCCCCTTTACAAAAAAGGATGATGCCTGTGAAGCAAAATCACTGTGATTTAAAAGATGATCAGCATTCCATATTTCCTGAAATAATAGCAATGCAACAAAAAATAAGCTCATGGTCTGAGATCACACAGAAATAAATGTAGGGCTTCATAAAAACAATCTATAGAATTCAAAATATGTTTGCGGTTTCAATGAACAAAGCTAAAAACAATACAGATTTTTGCTGTACTAGGACCTTCCCTAATATACTCCTAAAGAGCATAGTAATCATTATTTTTAATTCAAAGGACTTGGTTAGGCCGGATGAGAAACATTAACTTTAATGAAATAAAAAATATTTCATTGTTTTCAGCCTTTCTGATGCTTAAGAGTGAAAATATGGTCAACATAGAGGTGAATGAAAACAAGGTAGAGATGATGAGGTTAGAAATATGGTTATTTATCTCTAATTACAACAAAGCTTAAGTCTTAGGTGTTCTATACTATAGTTGCTGATCAAAGAAAATATTTTACCCGAACAAGAGTTTATAGCCAATAGGTGAGGAAACATGAAGTATACGACAGGATCGCAACTTTGTCTTCTTTCCTCTAAGCTTTGGCATTTAGCTTCTCAAAATACCTTCAATGGGAATTAATAGAAGGAGCCAAAAAAGCACCCTGAATAGCAGCTAGGCCAGAAAAGGCCACAAATATATCTTCATCCCTGCCGAGATTACAGAGTAACAAGAAATTGAGAGATGTAAGAACCGACAAGGGAGAGAAGAAAAGGATGTGGTGACAGAAGGCTCCAGGGGGAACAGAGTGATGGATAGTGTGGGGTGCAGAGCAGGAAAGAGCAGAGACCTAAACATTCAAACAAAGTTGACAGATAAGGAAAAATGTCCTTTAAAATTCCATATGCAACATAGTTCTGTTAAAATTACTTTCATTTAAAATGTGCTTTAAAATAGAAATATCTTGATAATTTAGCAACCCTGAGTGTACGAGAGAAGCAAACATTAACAATGTTATTATTTAGAATATTAAATGGCAGCATTTCATACTTCACATTTCAATTATAGCTTACTCACAACTTGGAAACATTTTCATTATTGAAGCAGCTCACAAGCCTTTGAAAGGCTCTTGATTAAACTACATTCAAGAGTTTGTCTAAGTGAATCAACATAGGCTGACAATCATGTTTATTTCTGTAATCCTGTAAGTGGTAAATTGTTCTACCAGTGGTTACCTGAGGTTAGTTAGGGACGGGGAGGTTGCTGGTTGTAAAACTTGAACATGCTCTGGAAGGAGCCTAACAAAATGTGTAGTTCACACAAGAAAAGCATAACCCTTATCAAAGAGGACTGTTACCATGTGTAGAAGCTAACTGCTCTTTCTGTAAGACTGTCACATCTGCTTTCAGTCCCCGTGCCAAAGGGTCAGAGCTCAATCACAAGCCTGTGGCACCCCCTGCTGGTTAAAAGCCCATGCTCATTTTGTTACTTTACACTGAGCTAAATATTGCCATCATTTCACACTTCTTTTAACATTCTATATGAATTTAATTATCATTTGTTTGGATTCATTTGTTACAGAGTACAGACAGTTTATTATAGATGTTCGCATTTTATATCATTTCTTCTTCTTCTTCTTCTTCTTCTTCATTATTTTTTCCTACCACCAGTTACTTCTCAAGATTCATCAGAGGCTTCAAGGATCTCCCATCAGCCCACCAGGCCTCAATTTTTCTTCAATCCGGCTTTTTGATGAGCACGGCCAAGAAATTAAGAATCCACTTTTGCTGAAGAATGAACAAAAAATTTGGGTCTCTTACGGTAAAGCATACAGGTAGGAACAAGGTGTTTATTTTCTGTCTGTCCTCAATCTATCCAGGGGCAAGCTAATTTAAAAGGAGAGTTGAGAAGCCAAGTAGTACCCTTTGTGATTGTTTTATGAAATTCTGTATTCCAATAAAATTTCCAGGGTGTTTCTTGTGAAGCAGTATTGTTTGTGAGATATGACATCCCTCTCTCTCTCTCCTTCTCTCTCTCTCTCTCTTTCTCTGTCTCTCTGACTTTCTGTCTTAATGCCTTGTCATAGTTCTTGAAGTCTGCCTGTCAGCACAGCAAGTGGGATTTGTTCATGTCTGAGTAGTCACCTTAATGATAGCAGATGGAAACGCCACGGGGGGCCCAAGCCCATCACACTGTCATTGTCGCACACTGCCCTGACCTGCTTCCACTCCTCTATTTTTTTGTCCCTTTTTAAAGGAGAAATGGATGGTAATTGAAAAGGATCTTAAGCAAGATTTATGAAGCTGTAGACAACATGATTCCCCTCTATCTCTCTATGTTTTCACAAATAAAGTCTTAACCTTTTAAGCACCAATGACAGGACAGCTAAAGATAAATTGGTAAAGCTTGTAAGCCCTATCCTATCAAAGTTATATTCCTCAAAAGTGCCTTACATTATCCCACAATAATTACTGGTTATTGCTGAGCATTGCGTAAATTTTTGTAGATTGGTAAATTCCTGCATAAAATTATCTGTGTTTCTGGGAAAAGAAAAAGGCTGCAGCCTACAGGCACTGATGAGCTGGGCTGTTGTGTGGAATATCTTAAAATTTATGCATATTTTGACAGGACACATCCAGATGAACTCTGAAACTGCTTGTCAGGAAACTTAAACTTACTTTTCTGCCTATTTAAAAAAATTTTAAGCTTTTATTTATTTGAATAAGGTAAATAGAGAAAAATACTTTTGCCTATCAGGTATAATTGATCATATATTAATTATAATGAAAATAGCATAGATATACTAGGAGCTGATTGGATTTGCTATATATTCTAATAGTCAAAATTTTATATACTGAAATAAATCTACTCAGAAATTCATGAAGGAGTTGGTTGCATTAATTGTGGGTAGCATATTATGAAATTTTGTTTCTTCTTTCCCAGTAGAGTAAAATTAAATTGCTTAATAATTTCTTATGCTGTGTAATTTATAGAATTAAAAATATATGTAAGGAATGATGTTTCCTTCCATAGACAGGTTTCAAAATATAATTTAACTACATTTAAGAATTGTTTTTACAATGGTAGAACAGCAATGAACTGTGAGATCATGACCTGAGCTGAAGTCAGTTGCCTAACTGACTGAGCTACCCAGGTGCCCCATAGAACAGCAATGAATTTTACAGCGGCAAGGATTCTTGAATAATTTAGCAAGCTCTTCCAATTACAAGGAAAGGCTTTAATAAAATGTATGTCTAATAATTTCTTCTTAAGTAGTATTATTAAAATGAAAACAATGACTAATTTTGATGTTTCTAATGATGCTTGTAATTTTAATAAGATCAACCACCACACTTATTCTTGGTTAATTAGATCATATTTATAGAATAACTAGTAAAATGCTAAGTATCTAGAATACCCTAAAATCACCTGAGGATTGTAGCTGGAAGAATTCATAAGTGTATATTGCTTATATGTCATTGTTATTTTAATAGGATAATATTTTTTTCTGGTTCTGATCCCAATATAAAGCACTAGGGAACCATTATAGCATTTTGCTACTATTGGAATTTCTAAAATTTATATCTAAAAGTTATTTCCTAGGTCCAGTTTAAAATATGTTGATACAATGTGCAATATGTACTAAATAAATGATATTCATTTTTAGACAGTGATTCTAATGTGCCTAATATATATTGATATGTGGAATTGGTTTATTCATTTATAAAAAGATGATTTTGCCAATATCTGCTTTTATTTTGAGTCTTGTAATTATTTTTCTCCCAATTTTTAGTTTGGACAAGATCCCCCATCTACAGAAAACTTGAAAACAGTACAATGAATATCTATATATTCTTCACCTGGGTTCACAAGTTTAAAACGCTGCCATGTTAATCTTACCTCTTATATCTCCCTTCTCTCTCTTTTGAGAGGTTTGAGATTACTTCTAGACAATCATTAAAGTTTCATTATAAATGCTCCCTGTCATGTAACTGAAGAATAATAGGACGTTCTTTTATGTTACCACATCATAATATCTAGCACAGTCCACAATAATGTAATATCACCTAATTTACAATCTATGTTTAATCTACCCAAAATGTGCTTCAGAGTTTTTTGTAGTCCAGGATCCAATTAAGATTCATGTATTGCATATAGTTATTTTCTTTAGTTCTCTTTAATCTGGAATATTCTCTCACCTTTGTTTTGCTTTTCATGACATTGAAAATTTTTAAAGAGTTCAGGCACTATTCTCTCATGATTAGCTTCAATTAAAATTTTTTTTGACAACGCTACACAGGTGATGTGGTTGAGTCCTATAATTATAAAGTTAAATATCAAGTCTTTGTCACCAGTTTAGACAAAAATGGCTCATAGATAACATAATGCCAGTTGCCATTGTTTTTATTTAAGACGTTTCTCATTTGATTTTAATTCTCATATAATTAAATTAATCTAAAACAAAATACCTAACAGTATGTAATATGAAAAATGAAATCAGCCTAGCATTTAGTGAGCTTACAAAGAATAGTAGTTTATAGCCAAATATTAAGAATTCATTTAATTATCAGCTCCAGAGAATATTAAGTGTATTGCATTGTATGAATGACAGTTGCTTGTTTTTCTCAACTAAATACTTTGCTTTTAGTATTGAAATTATTTTTTAAAATTATATGTATTGCAACTATCCTTGACATATTATCAATCAGCCAAATAAACTAAAATGTGCATTTCAGGTATTAGTATAAAATATCAACTATAGTGCTTTATAATAGGAAATTCACTAATTTCCTGACTTTAATACTCACTGTTTTTATAGGTTTATTTTTTATTTGTGCTCAAATTTCAGTGTTTGTATAATTTGATCACTTTGATGTTTTTTTTCCATTTTTCAGATCTCCACTAAACCCTGTTTTGGGTCTGACCTTTGATCAGGTGACTGCATTTGACAGAGAGGGCATTACAGTTGCATATAAAACCTTCTTGGATCCTAATGCTGTTCTGCTACCTGGATGTGACAAGTAAAGTAACATGTGCTTGGTTAAAGTAATCTGAATTATGTAATTCTAATTTTCCAGAGTGAGAGATTGAAAAGCTGAAAGATGTTCTTTAATTGTCTTCATAAACAATTGTGTATTTTATTGACTTATTTCATGATGTACTGAGCTAGTGTCTATAAAGACTTATCAGTAACTTTTCTTAAGTTTTATAAAACTGTATGAAGCAATGAGCGGACTATAGTTTCTGCTTTGCAGAGGTAACAATTTTATTTGAAATGTAAAAACTGTTTTTAGTGGTTCTTTCTAAATGAAGAGTTTTGAGTGGAATCATTAAAATATTAAATAATATGTTTTCTTGTAGGAGTGTTCATATTTAAGCATCTCATTTGATGATGATGAGAACAGAAGCAATATGCTAGAAAATTTGTGGGGTGGTGGCAAAACAGGAGTTAGAAGATTTGAGCTTCTAGACCCATCTCTGCTCATGATTGTATGTGAGCAGATGGTTGTCGGCTTCTTATCTATAAATAATAAAACCCAGTACTTACTAAGTGTTGGCTGTAGTTCTAAATGAATTGGGTAAGGATTTATTTCATCCTCAAAACAATTATTTTAATCCCATCATTACCTTATCTCATTATTATTCCATTTTATAAAGACAGAAACTGAGGCACAGAGGGACAGAGTAATTTGTCCATTCACATACTGGTACATGATAGAGCCAGGATTCTAACCCAAATTGTCTTCTTTAAGAACTGTGGGCTTGGCCTCTCTGGGTGTCTCAGTTGGTTGGGTGACAGATTCTTTATTTTGGCTCAGGCCATGATCTCGTGTTTTGTGTGACTGAGCCCCACATTGGGCTCTGTGCTGGCAGTGAGCAGCCTGCTTGGTACTCTCTCTCTCCCCCTCTCTCTCTTCCCTTTCCCTGTTTATGCTGTCTCTCCAAATAAATAAATAAACATTAAAAAAAAAAGAACTGAGGACTTACCCACTGTTAGCACTGTTCAGTAGAACTTTCTATGATGATAGAAGCATATGTTATAACTAACTATTGAGCACTAAAAATATGACTAATGTGACTGAGTAATTGAGTTTTTATTTTGCTTAAATTATACTAAATAAACATTAAAAATGTTTATTTTGAGAAGGAGGAGGGGCAGAGAAAGAGGAGAGAGAAGAGAGAGAATACCAAGCAGGCTCCATGCTGTCAGGGCAGAGCCTGATGTGGGGCTTGATTCCACAAACCATGAGATCATGACCTGAGCCATAACCAAGAGTCCTATGCTTAACTGATTGAGCCACCCAGGTGCAGCTAAATTATTCTGATTCTAATTTAAATAGGTTATATATGGCTAGTGGCTATTGTAATAGACACTGAGAGTGTGTTGGATTAGGTGATCTTTCTGTAAGGTCCCATCTATATTTAATATTTTGTATTTTAACAAATTATAGTCTTCCTCAGTATACAAGTGAAAAGGCTGTAGAGGAAAAATCCAGAGAGGCAAAAGCAGTCTGATGAGCTATAGTGTCAACCTGTTGCTAAACATGTCTATAAAGATGAATTCTTTGGTCTTCTTTGGTTGTTTAAACAACTCTGTCCCCCAGTGATTGCCTGCACTTTCCAGGCAAGATTAGAATCTGTTTTTTCTTCTTTTTTTTTTCTTTATAGATAGAAGATAACTTATCAGCATTTCTTTTTGTAAGCATTTCCATATATAAGATTTATTTCTTGTGTCCCAATCTTTCCCCAAGCTACTAAATTTGACCAGACCCTTTCCCTCCAAGTTTTAGCAAGAGTTTAATTTTTAATTCACGTATTTCTCCGTAATTTCCTTCCTTGGATAAAATGGGTACTGTTTTATTGAGTGGTTTTTAAGTTAGATGTAGGTCACAAAGCATAACAATATGAAACTACCTTTACTGAAAGCAAACGTATTTGAAGACAATATACATAATTTTTGGATTCCATTTGAATTTTCTTTCTATACTCTAATGTGCATCATTTGAAATCTTAATAATCATTCTCTAATTTATAATTCTCTGGGTATTGAAAAAAAATACTATTACCAGCCCCAGAACTGGTTCCTGTTGAATAACATGCTATATCATGAATCTTAACATATCAGTGTTTTGCCAGATAATTTCTTTAGAGTTAGGATTGGTTTCCTTTTAAAATAAGCGATTTGGGTGAAGTAAGAATGAAACCCATTCCTTCAGTATGTGGTTTGTCCTTGTGCCCATTAGACTGTGCTGCCTCTTAAGTCTGTCTAAAAATCACTAAAATAATGTGTTTGACATAACCATTCTAAGTATAAAAACATGTTATTATTCATAGTCCATTGTATTTAGAATAAAATTGAATAATGAAGATAGTACCCACTATGAGTGATTCTGTAAAATTAAAAGTAATTTTTTGTTGCTCTGTTCTATTAATAATTAATTAGGCATTAATTAGGCATGGAATTCCTCAGTATCATAATTAATTGCAAGATACAAATTTAAAGTCTCCCTTTTCCCAATTATGGATAGCAAAACACTTTACAAATTTCTGTTTAAAAAGATTATGGACTATAAATTTGTTTTTCTCTCCCTAGTAGAGTATAAGATACATAAGTTATTATGCTAGTAGATTAAAGAGTTTTGTAATTAAGTACATTTTAACAAAAATAATTAAAATATTTTACTTTTCTTAGTTGGGAAGTTTGTGAGGGATTCCCAGTTAATTTCAACGATATCAGTCAAAAGATACCTGATCAATTTGAAAAGGTGGACTTGGAGAACCATTTCCTACAGAGCAAGGTCAGAATTATTTATTGTACTTAATAAAGGTATTTTATGTATTGGGTCATCATTCAGTATATGGTGACTAAGCGGATTTTGTGAAAGTTTTTGAAAAGTTTAAATTATTTTACAAATATTGGGGCATTAGTCTTTACTTCCTATTAATTAAGCACTTTAAAAACTGAACCAATATATAGTATTCCTTCCGGGAAATTTTTTTACCTGAATTATGTCATTTAAGTACTATTGGTTAGCATATTTTGTTTCTATCTACTGTATTAATTATTTGACATTGTTTTAAAACTCTTTAAGAAGGCTATTAAACAAAGATTTGATCTATTTGCTCTATGGATCAATGTATTTAAGGAATAGGAGTTCTTTGGAAACCCAACTCATGGCAGTCCAACCCAAAAGGTCTATACATTAATTTATACCTAGAAATTTTTCATGCCAGTAAAAAATTTTCTCCTCTAACTGAGCTATGAAATGTCTTTTAAAAGAAACTTTTTAAAAAAATGTTTAATTTATTATTTTTGAGACAGACAGAGAGAGAGAGAACATTAATGGGAGAGGGGCAAAGACACACACAGACACACACACACACACACACATACACACACACACACACATACACACACAGAATCCGAAGCAGGCTCAGGGCTCTGTGCTGACAGCTCAGAGCCCAATATGAGACTCAAAGCCACAAATCATGAGATCATGACCTGAGCCGAAACTGGATACTTAACTGACTGAGGTATTCTTCCACATTTGCTTTTTGACTGCCCACAAATTTAACTGTGAATAGCCTACCAGTTAACCAGAAACTTTACCAATAACATAAAGTCTATAAGCACATATTTTATATACTGTATGCATTATGTACTGTATTATCACAATAAAACAAGCTGGAGAAAAGAAAATGTTATTAAGAAAATCATAGGGAAGAGAAAATACATTTACAGGACTGTACTATACCAAAGAAAATCCTCATGTAAGTGGGCCCACGCAGTTTAAGCCTGTGTTATTCCATGGTCAACTGTATTTCTAATCCTGTTAGATTTTAAGCAAATTTAGAACATAAATGCAACTTGAATGGTACAGTAAGAATGAATGCCTTTTGTATTTTGTATTTATCTGACATTAATATTTATTTACCTTAGTTCTGATCCTGTTGGCATTGCTTTTTAGTTTTTTTGCTGTGGTATTATTTCCTATTCAAAAAACTTGTAACCCTGGAAGTTGCCTACTGAAATTCCAACTCCTCTAAATTCCAAATCCTCCTCTAATCCACCTCTACTCTCAACTTGCCTTCCCAATCTTCTCTTCAATCTTCTCTTCTTGATCTTTATACCCTACACTACAGTTAGAGCTAATATATTGTGCCCCATAACATGTTTTTCACTTTGGTACTCTTGTACCATGGTGTGTGTTGTTCTTTGCCTACAATATACTGCCCTCCCCCACCCTCCCCACACCATTACCATTCCTTCCCTTTTAAGGTTTTATTCAACTTTTTCCTTCTTCCATAAAGGCTTCTTAGGTCCTCCAAAAAGAATGAACCTCATATTATTGAACCACCTATTCATCCTTAGAGTTTGTGTTTTGGTATAGTCATTTATTTTTATGTCTTTCTCTTACACTAAATTGAGAATTCTTGGGGCAGACACATTATGTCTCACCCATCTTTGTATTTTTGAATTCTAGGACAGGTTTTGAATGTAGGGCAGGTACACAATACATTTTTTATGAATGATTTTTAAAATTTAGCTACAAACTATCTTTCAAGGCTCAATATTTTCTAATATGTTCCTCATGTGTTAGCCAAGCCTGATTGTTCATTTGTTGTTTTCTGAAAGTACTTTATGATTTCTGTTATGCCCATGTGGATCCCTTTGCCTGGAATTCAACATTTATTTCTTTGTCATTACCCAACAGCCTTTTAACACCCTTATGCCATTTTCTAATACAGTGTCTGACATACAGCTGGCATTCTTTAAATGCTTGCTGAAATTCTGCCCATCATTCTAGTCTTATCTGATTTATGCCTGTGTCATGAAATCTCTTTTTACCAACCTTCATCTCCAAATTAGATATAATGTTTCTGGACTCACACCCTCATTATAATGAGTTTGAACTTGATGCTGTTCCTATTAAGCATTTTTTACATGGTTCAAAGTCAAGGTGCCTGGGTGGCTCAGTTGGTTAAGCATCCAACTTCAGCTGAGGTCATGATCTCGTGGTTTGTGAGTTCAAGCCCTCCATCAGGCTCTGTGCTGACAGCTCAGAGCCTGGAGCCTGCTTTGGATTCTATGTCTCACTCTCTCTCTGGCTCTCCCCTACTCATGCTCTGTTTCTCTTTCTCTCAAACATAAACATTAAAA
The DNA here is from genome assembly GCF_003009895.1 of Hyaena hyaena. Lineage (NCBI taxonomy): Eukaryota > Metazoa > Chordata > Mammalia > Carnivora > Hyaenidae > Hyaena > Hyaena hyaena. Next base: position 79,791 of record NW_024081441.1, on the reverse strand, counting down.
ATTTTTTTTAAAAAGTCAAACAGTGCTCCAAGTATGAACATATATCATGACACATTGAGGAAGAAAAGAAAGAATAGTAGATTCCACTGAGAATCTAATCAGATCATAAAGGGTCTAATTCATTGTTAGGGATTCTGGATATTGTTCTGTAGAAAACAAGGGGCCATTGGAAATATTCAAACAGAGGCAAGATCTGATTTGGTGTTTGTGTTGGGAATAACTCAGGAGGTCTTTTTTTTATCCTCCCTGCTGAATTAGATCTTTCTCAAGGGCAAAGGGCATCCTGGTCATCCTTGTCATTACTGTAATATCTAGATGTTCAGAGTTAGCTAGATGGAATTGAATTCGCTGGTTAATTAACTCATTCAACAGAAACCAGCTCAAAGCTAGAAAAAAAAAACCCAGGATATCCAAAAGCTATCAGAGGTAAAGAACTCAAAGGAGGCTTCTTTTTTGATTTTATGCCAATGTAGGACTTTTAAAAGATAACTATATTTTATAATGTTGAATAATAAGAGAATAACAATCTACTTATTTAATCATTATTAACTGGTTTTAATGATTCAGTGAAAAAGAGAAAACTCAAATAAAAGTTTGTACGCTATCATATTTTTAGAGGAAGAAATTGGTTTTGAATAAAATTTTAGTGTGACCAAAATAGTAATATAAGAAAGCAATGATTTGGTAAACTGTCTAGTAAAAAGTAGCTTTCAAAGAAAAATGGCCCTCCCTTAGCTATGAAATCTTTACAATCTTTTCAGAAAAGCATCTCTAATTATATACAGAGAGGTGATCAGTGCATTGGAAATAGTAGTTTAATAACCTAAAATGAAGCACTTTTAAAGAGCAATTCTAGCAGAGGTGATAGATATCTATAGGGCCTTTTATTGTAGAATCTTGTTGCTCATTGTGGTAAAGAAGACACTAAGAGGATTACAACAGGGGTAGAGAGAGGGAGGCAAAAGCCGATATTCTTGATGCATACGTTTTAAAATTGGCTTGAGAAAGAGATACCAGTGCCCCAACCCCTGACTGTTCTTTTAAGTCTCTTATTGACAAGTAAAACCTTTCCTACAGAGAAAAATTTGGAACATATAATCCCTATTAGTAATGTGGGAGATAGATATAACCCTGACAATTACAACCTGTTGCTCTTTTATCCATTCAAAAGAAGGTTTGGAATCTACCACAAATTGACAGTTTGGCAAATACATCTTTCCACAGTTCTCTATTGTTATCTAAATTGGCAACATTTTCATATTGCTTCAGTTTAAGGGCAATAAAATTAAATTATTTCCATGCACTGGATGAGATTTAATCTTCATGGTAGTTAATATAAAAGAAAAAAAGCATTTCATGAGAGGAATAGTTTTAGTAGTACCTGAATATGGGAAAAAATAGCAGAAAAGTAGACTCCAGTATTTGACAGGTAATATATTCTGCCAAAATGGAAAGGAAACATACTTTAATCCTAGCCTTTTGGTATAATCAGACATTAGTAGGACATTAGTGACAACTTTTGGTATGGGAATAGTGAAAACAATACCAAATCATGATTTTAGAATTGTGGCATACTAGTTACAAGTTATAAACTTACAGCTTATAAATCAGCAGTCATGGATGCTAGCAGAATAAATTATTTTATATGTCACAAAGGAGGCTGGGAAAAGAATGGACACTTTTTTACTGTCCTATTTATTTGTAAAGCACATCATTGAAAAATAATGTTTTCTACAAATAATTGATAGTGGGGAAGACAAAATTTTATTTTTAATTTTGAACTGGTTGCCATTAGAATAGGTCACAGAACTTTAATAAAATCCTGAGTCCCTTCCTTATTTTTAGACCAATATTTGGAAGCTATTTGAGGACTGCCTATTTACATCTTATATCTTTGATTGCATAATTATGTACTCACTGATATCTTGTGCTTTTAGACTTCTCCAGTTCTTGGCCTTTGAAGTGGGTGTATTGATAGCTTTAGAGAATGAAAACAATAAAAATGAACATCAGGGATGTGAGGAAAGAGATGTTATAACATTTCTTATAGTTGTGATTTTAATTTGTGTATCATTTTTTTAACTTGGCCCTAAATTCACTATCAAACGTGAAAAATCTTATAAAATTTCTATGTAGTAAAAACAAAAATTGTTCAGAATAAAAAGCTTCTCCTTTCAAGAAAAATTTCATTGTCTTATATTTTATTTTTCAGTAGATCTGTAAGTAACACCGTAAGTGGTTCTCTTATTATTTTGAATTTTCACAGGAATATTGAAGGCCAATCCACTTTCACTAGTGATTTGGAAAAAGAAAATTAAACAAAAAGTTTTAATAGGCACAGAATATGAATGCCTCATTTTTAAAATCACTGGCAGCTTCTGTATCAGCACAGTTTATTCAGACAACCAAAATCATAATGGCCATTTAAAGTGAGCTATACATATATAGAGAGAGGAGGTATTCAGAAGAATACAAGAGATTTTCTTGACATACGTGATGGTATGTATTTAGAAAACAGTCTCAACATAAATGCTGTTGAATGCATACGTGTGTGTGTGTGCGCATACACATGGTGTACCATGTTTCAGGTTGTCAGAGCACTTTTCTTTTATGAATTGCAGTTTTCAGTCTTTATTTTCCTCACCTTCACAAATGATTGGTCTCAAGCTAAACTATCCAATTAAACTAAAAAGAGAAAAGAAGGCAAAGTCACAAATTGAAATTTAATGGCCATTGTCAATTTTAAATGTATCAGAACCCCAGACTTGGCAAGATTTTTTTCTCTTAATAACAGGCAATGAAGCTGAGTTAGTGGGCCTGGCTGTGTCTGGTCTATGTAGAATCACTTGGGAACTGTCCAGCAAAATATCTCTCGAAGAACAGCATGGTGTTAATACTGGGTGCCAACCCAAGACAGACACAAAGGACCCCTTCACTCTTCACCAATAAGCCAACTGTTAAAAGATTAAACCATGTTGTGGAGATAACAAGAATTTAGGCGCTGGCAGCAGGTGCTGTACAAAGAAGCAGTTGGCAGTACAGTTCTTCTGTCTGACTAATTCCAGTCAAAACGATCTTCTTCCCACTTGCAGAGGAGAGTTTTGAGTGTGATGGCAACTTCGAGTTAGGAGGTTGAGTAAGAGTGCTACTTTAAATGCTGAGTCTTGTGGCGGGTGGATTAGTAGAATATAGTTTATCATTGTTCAGAAACTGTGGGGGATTCCCCTCCAGAATCCAGCCACTACTGGCTAACTGGGAAATACACAATCAAAGAGCTGCAAGTCAAATCTGTTTATGTCATGGGGTTGCTGTATTTTTAAAATTTTATTGTCACATATAGGACTCAGAAGACATTTTCTTCTCTTGGGGAGTAACTATCTTCCATTATAGAATAATTGCCAAATATATTAGTTATACCCTTTTGTTACTGCCTGACTGAATTTATAAACATTACCTTTTAAATTATCATTTAATTTTTGTATTTTTAAGAATCAGTTGCCACTCAACACATATCTATTATCAGTACAGATTTAGAATATACTTTTTAGTATTAGAAAAAATTGTTATTGAAGCAACATCACTTATTTGGCTTAATGCAAAACTGACATATTCCCATAATCCTATACAAACAAATATTGGTACTTAGAAATTTAGTATGATTACTCAGAAAAAGTGATCATGTAAGTTAGTGAAAAAGTTTATTAAATATTAAGGAGAATTTCTACAGGTGATGTGAATGTCTAGTAATTTTACAATCAAGTCTACATGAGAAATGCTAGAAGGTATACTGATCTTCGACATATGTAGTCTGATAACAAATATGTGAAACACAGATACTGTGTCTTACCAGTTGGTCCCCTCCTATCCATCCTCACAACTTTCGCTAAATTCTCAACTCATATGCCTTTATTCTAAAGAAATTGTGGGGACTTTTAACTGCTCTCCTTTGAGGTCCCCATTCTGCAATCCATTATTTCTTCCCGTGTGTGTGTGCGTGTGTGTGTGTGCATCTTATTGACTCTTCTGTTACAAGTTTCTCTAGGGCAGCAAAAATACTGTTTCATATCCCACACCACACAGTCTAGTGCCTTGCATATCAGAGCTGATGCTCAACAAATATTAATTGAATTGAATTAAATGGGAATGAGCATTATTGTTTCCAAAGAGAACTTCTCAATCAGAAACATAAGGTCTTAGGATAACCTATTGTGGACGAATGTGTTGAAGAGGGTGGACTCTCAGACTGTTGGTTTAACAATGCACACTTCTTTTCATGGTATAGGTGGATCCCAATATTGTCCTTCATGCCTCTGTTTCCATCAGAAAGCGAAGCTCCTCAAACAGGGAAGTGAGCAGTGGAAGTCAGATAGCCCCATCAACCCTGTGGCCTGCAGCCAGTGTGTGGCTGATCACAAAGGTACCCAAGAGTGTCTCCTTTCCCTGAGTGACTTTGCATGCCCCCTGGTCACAGTGTCTCTAGCTCCTGGTGCCTTCATGCACACAAGCATGCAAGTGAAATCATGATAAGTTGTTGGCTGTTATGAATGCCCTTGGTGTGTCTGGTGCAGAGGGCTTCTGTAAATCCCCATGTGGGCATTCAATTCACTTTCAGATGTGATTAGTTCATACTCAGAGGTATTAAAACTCAGCACAGAGCTTATGTACAGTCCACAGACTCACCATTTTCATGAGATTTTTCTGAATGTCATTTACTTCCACTCCTTTGTATGCATTGCTGAGCTTCATGGAGCCTAGTGGATTAACACCATATAGTGATAGTGTATGATCTTCACAAAGACAAATTTAAGAGAAATCCCTGAGCATAAAATGTGAACAATGACTAACACATTTTACACCTAAATGTATTCACACTATTTAACTTTTTATTTTTTTAATGTTTTACTTATTTCTGAGAGAGAGATTGAGAGAGAGAGAGCATGACCAGGAAAGGTTCAGAGAGAGAGGGAGACACAGAATCTGAAACAGACTCCAGGCTCTGAGCTAGCTGTCAGCACAGAGTCCGACGTGGAGCTCAAAGCCACGAATGCAAGATCATGACCTGAGCCAAAGTTGGACACTCAACCGACTGAGTTACCCAGGCTCCCCGACACTATTTAATTTTTTAACTTTACTATTATAATACTGGATCTGATTTAAATTGAGAGCATTAATTGTCCTCCCCTCTCCTCTTCTTATTGAAATATGTTTTGTAATTGCCATCTAATAGTTATGTCTAGAAAGAGATGGTGCAGCTTTTATCTACCCTTCTTCTGTCTTCCCTTGTCCCCTTGCCATAGATTATTTTGGCCTTTTCTTAGCACTTCCATGGGTGCAGAGTACCTCAGGCAAGCTTGCTGGTACTGTGTTGGGGTCGGGGGAGGTTGTAACTATTTTCTCAAATGAAATTTGGGATTGCTCTAAACTGTTAAGTTTTGATTCTATGAAAGCTAAAAACAAACATATAGAATAATTCAGATACAAAGGAACCAAGGAATATTCATTTCATATATCAAGGCAGAATGAGGTTAAATGGGATATTTCCTCAATGTATTTCCAACTTGGAGAACCATTTTTAAGTTGTATTTTGCTTCAGGTTTAATAACAATATTTGCTATTTTGTTAAACATCTGCTATATGTTAGGCATCTTCTACATATTTATTATCTTATTTAATCTCATACATTATACAGCTGAAAAAACTAAGACTAGTGAATGGCAGAGGAAAGATTCTTGGTCTATCTGACTTCAAAACGTATGCCTTTTTACTGTAATATAGAATGCTGCTCTATTTCTGGCCAATTTATGGAAGTGTTTTAGTTTTCAGCATTGCCACTGAACCCTTGTGTGACCTCAGGTAAGTCACACGCTCTATCTGGGCTTTAGTCTTATCTGTAAAGAGTTGGACCAGTTGATATGGAAAGTTCTTTTCTAGAGCTCATATTTTGTAATTCCATGGTATCTGTTTCTAGAATTTTATGATAGCAAAAACCTTGTACTTGTCGAAAATTTCCTCAAAAATAATTGAAATGCTTACCAAAAAACATATGGAGGGGCACCTGGGTGGCTCAGCCAGTTGAGCGCCTGATTTCAGCTTAGGTCATGATTTCACAGTTTATGAGTTCCGAGCTCCACATCAGGCTCACTGCTGTCAGCAGAGAGCCTGCTTCAGATCCTCTGCCCCCTCTCTTTACCCCTTCCCCACTTGTAATTTCTCCCCCACACACATAAAAAAATAAAATAAAAAATAAAAAGAGTATGGATTTTGGAGATACGTAGATCAGAATTAGAATCCTTTGTATGACCTTGAGAAAGTTACTTAGTAGCACTGAACCACTGTTTCCTTTTCTATAAAATAAAGTTAGTCATATCTATCTTGCATGGTTGCTATGATGATTAATAAGAAAGCATGTGTGAAGTTCAAGCGTAGTGTCTGGTATATAGAAAGTGCTTAATAAATGTTTCTTTTTCCTCATCCAAAGCAGTTTTCTTTCAATATAGACAGCATGTCAAATGAAGATTCAACCTAGTGCATACTAGAACCAAAATTTTAAAAAATTGCTTTTCCCAATTGTGTGTGTGTGTGGTTTCATTTTTTTTTACCACCAAAAAACATGAAAAATAAAGCTCCATACTAAAAATAAAACAAATTTGAAAATCTTTTTTTAGAATGAATGTTCTCTCCCTTTTTCTAAAATACATATTTTTATCTGTTAGGATAGACAATTTTGCATGCCATAAATCCTTAGTGTTTGCCACTCATTTAAAATGTGTTGTTGATTCTCGAAGTAAAAAACCTGTTAAATGGCCATTAAAACAATATTATCAATCAATTTCCTATTCAGAGTATCTTAACACGTAAAGCAAAAGCAGTTCACAAACCGCTTAAAAATGTTTAACCCATGGTATTTAGACCCAGAGTAAAACTTTAAATTGGTACAAAGGTTAAGGATTTGTTTCAATCTTTTCAGTTCACTGCTCTTTTTTTTCTGTGCATACATATTTCACATAAGCTCTGTAGTCATAACTATAACAAGTGACACATGATGGACCCCAAATTGCTGCCCTGTGAAATATGCACAGAAAAAAAGGACAAATGAAGATATCAGGGTCTGTTTTATTTTGCGCTGAACTGTAAAATGCCACCCTTGTCGGACAGAAGATCACTGATTCTGAGCAGAGCTTGCTGACTGCTAACTTGTGGGTAGTGTTTCACTTTCAGCAACTGTTAATATCCAGGCTTATCCAGGCATAATGACCTCACTAGTTGTGACACATTGTTGAATTTTCTGGTTCTTTTAACTTATTTAGACCTTTCTCCCCCACTTTCTATTCATTGGAAGACTGGAATGATCCTGAGCCGGGCGATAACGCAGGGCTGCCTGGCTATTGGTCACCCAATCAGAGTCAAGACTGCCGAGGGAACATCACTAGAAGGATATAAATTAATTCTACGGAAAAGGTAATGCTTATGAGCTATTTAGCTCAAAATAATGAATATTAATTTCAAGATTTCTGAGCAGTCAAATCATGATGGCTCCCAGCTTACATGTAATAGTCCTTAGGTGTTTAAATTTGTGTTCATAATACCAATATTAATTTCCTATCTAAAATAAGCCTGAAAATGTATGCTACTTAGTTTGGTAGCATTTCTTAGGTATTTTTAAAAGTGAAATGTTGGCGTTCAACATGTACCCATGTTGTAGACAAGCTGCTGCTCTACTCTATAGTTATTGGAACTCATTCTTTATATCCATTTTGGTTGTTAATTTAAATATTTAATGTTCTGTATGTATTCTTAACCTTTTCTAAATCTTCTGAATTTAAGATATTGAACTGTGAAAGAAAATTGAGGAGACAAAAAATTGCTGATTTTTAGGGCAGCAAGTCTCCTTTTTATTTGTTTTTGCTGACTTGGGAAAATCAAATTAAAAATGAAAATGGATTTATAAAAAATTAGGAATGAGAAGAAAGTTGATTTATCACCAACAGTCTTGAAATATTATTTCCTAGAAACCTTTTTTTTTCTTGCTCATTTGCCTTTCGATTTCACCTAGCATTGACAAAACAAGTCCTACTGTACTTTAGAACTTAGGAAACTATTATCCAACTACTTTTGGGTGAGTAAAATGTGCTTTGGGCTGAAACCAGAACTAGGATACTTAGGCACCAAAGACAACAGCCCAACAACAAATATAGAAGGGATATTTTCTTTAACAGACAAAGCAGATTGTCCAACAGTTATTAGAATATCACATAACGAGGGGCGCGTGGGTGGCTCAGTCGGTTTAGCATCCGACTTCAGCTCAGGTCATGATCTCGGGTTAGTGGGTTCCAGCCCCGCACTGGGCTCTGTGCTGACTGCCAGCTCAGAGCCTGGAGCCTGTTTCAGATTCTGTATCTCTCTCTCTCAGAAATAAATAAAACATTAAAAAAAAAAAAAGAATATCACATAACCATTAAGAATGTGGTCTACCGAATCAGATTCCCTGGTGTAAATCTTAGCTATACCTCTTACTCTAACAGTAACAAATTCTGAATCAGACACTATTCTAATTCCTTTATATTTTATTGTCATATTTAATCCTAATAACAACCTGATAAGGTAGCTATCATTATTATTACTACAGATGAGGAAAATGAAGTACAGAGAAGTTAATCACTTACTCAAGGTCATGCCTACTAATTGGTTGAAGAATGAAAACTCAAGCAGTCAAACACTATAACCCACTCTTATCCACAAGGCAACACTGCATATAGATCAAAATCCATTCAAGAAATTGCTAATGAGGGCCATGTGCAGTAGTAAATACCTCAGTGGAGGAATAGGTAATATTAATTATAATAGAAACCTAGGCAGAAAGGAGATGGAGAAAGCATGCTGGCATCATAGCATCATAGCAAACTATTTGTGCTAGCAGGGTGCTAAACATATGGTTCCTAAGGAGTGGCACACAAACCTAAAGCAATTCCCAATTTGATGTGGTGTTGTATATGGAGTGGATAACTGGGATAGAATCAGTACTGTAAACTGGAGACAAACCAAGAATCACCTTCCAGTGATAATGGCAAGTCCAAAGCCACTGAACATGGAACCAGAAAAGCTTCAGCTGACATTGTCCACGGTTATAATAAAGAGAAAGTCAATCAACTGTAACTGACCCAGAAATGACATAAAATATAGAATTAATGCACAGGACCTTAAAACAATTGTTATAATTGTATTCCATATATTCAAGACATTAAAGGAAAAATGGAACATGTTAAATAGAGACGTGGAAGGTATAAAAAGTCTCAAATCAAATTTCTAGAGATAAAAATTGCAAGGTATGAAATGAAAAATATACTATGACTAGTGGAAGATTAGACATTGTTGAAGAATATATTAATGATCTTGAACAGATAGCAATAGAAACTATTCACGATAAAAGCCAGGGAGAAAAAAAATTTTATATGTAATTTATTGTCAAGTTATCTAACATACAGTGTATACAGTATGCTCTTGGCTTCAGGAGTAGATTCCTGTGCTACATCAATTACATACAATACCCAGTGCTCATCCCAACAAGTACCCTTCTCTATGCCCATCACTCATTTTTACATTTTTGAGGAACATCTACATTGTTTTCCAGAGTGGATGTACCAGTTTGCATTCCCACCAACAGTGCAACAGGGTTCCCTTTTGTACACATCCTCACCAACATCTGTTGTTTCCTGAGTTATTAATGTTAGCTACTATGACCAGTGTAAGGTGGTATCTCAATGTGGTTTTGATTTCTGTTTCCCTGATGATGAGCAATGTAGAGCATCTTTTCATGTGTCTGTTGTCCATCTGGGTGTCTTCTTTGGAAAAATGTCTATTCTTCTGCCCTTTTCTTCACTGGATTATTTGCTTTTTTAGGTATTGATTTTGATAAGTTCTTTATAGATTTTGGATACTAACCCTTTATCTGATACATCATTTGCAAATATCTTCTCCCATTCTGTTGGTTGCCTTTTAGTTTGTTGATTATTTCCTTTGCAGTGCAGAAGCTTTTTAATCTTGATGAGGTCTTAATAGTTCATTTTTGCTTTTATTTCCCTTGCCTTTGGAGATGTGTCAAGTAAGAAGTTGCTGTGGCTGAGGTCAAAGAGTTTGTTGCCTGTTTTTTTCAGAGAATAGTCCGTCGGTCAGATATGAGAAAATTTATAATGCCTATTTTGTGAGTAATTAGAGTCTCAGAGGGGAAGAAGTAGAGAACAAAAAAATATTAGAAGAAATGATATCTGAAAGATTTCTAAATTTTTTGAAAAAATCTGAGAGATTCAAAAACTTCCAAGCACAAAGAAACATGAGGAAAAAAACCCAAGTTGTCCACTCTGATCTATTCAGCATTGCACTGAAACTTTTAGACAGTGTAACAAGAAAAGAAATAAAAGACATCTAGATATGAACTGAAGAAGCTAAACTATCTTTATTTTTCAGATAACATGATTCCTATGTAGAAAATCCTATGAAATGTGCAAAAAGTTTCTAGAACTAATAAATGAGTTTAGCAAGTTTGAGGACTTGAAATCAATATACTTATATTGGTTGCATTCTTACATACAGGCAATAAGCAACTTTGGAAACTGAGATTTAGAAACACCATTTAAAATAACATCAAGGGGCGCCTGGGTGGCTTAGTCGGTTAAGCATCCGACTTTTGCTTAGGTCATGATCTCGCGGTTCGTGGGTTCGAGCCCCGCGTCGGGCTCTGTGCTGACTGCCAGCTCGGAGCCTGGAGCCTGTTTCAGTCTGTGACTCCCTCTCTCTCTGACCCTCCCCTGCTCATGCTGTCTCTCTCTCTCTCCTAGAAATAAATAAAAAATATTAAAAAAATAAAATAAAATAAAATAACATCAAAAGTATGACATATTTAAGGATAAATCAGACATAATATGTATATGACATCTGCACTGAAAGCTAAAAAACATTGCTAAATGAAATTAAAGAACTAAATAGATGCAAAAATATGCTACGTTCATAGATTAGAAGACTCAATATCATCATGATGTCCATTCTCCTCCATATATTAATTTTATTTATTTTTAATGTTTATTTATTTTTGAGAGAGAGAATGGATGCGTGGGATGGGGAGGAGCAGAGAAAGGGGAAGAAAGAGCAGAAAAGGGGGGGAGGAGAAATGGGATAGAGTACAGAGAGAGGGAGGGTAGAAAAGGGGCATAGAGAGGGGGCAGGGAGGGGGAAGAGGCAGAGAGAGAGGAGGAGGGGCAGAAAGAGAAGGGAACAGAGCTGAAGGGGGCACTGAGCTGACAGCAGAGAGCCCTATGTGGTGCTTGAACCTACAAACTGAGAGATATAGCTTGAGCTGAAGTCAGACATGTAAACAACTGAGGCACACAGGAGCCCTTCTCCATAGATTTAAATGTAATCTCAATTCAAACCCTGACAGGTTGTTTTAATAGAAATTATCAAGCTGATTTAAAACTTCACACAGAAATGCAAAGGATCTAAAATGAGCAAAATAATTTTGTTAAAGAAGAAAATTGGAAGAACTATTTAATCTGGCCACAGGCTGATTATAAAACTATAGTTATTAAAAGAGTGTGCTGTTGGCACTGAAGTAAACAATTACATGAATAGAATAGAATAGAATATCCCTAAATAGATCCACACATATCTGGTCAATTAATTTTTGTTGAAAGTGGGAAATTCATTGGAGAAAGAATGTTTTTGACAAATGGTGATGGAACAATTAAATATCCATATGCAAAAAAATAAAAATAAAAAATTACTTTGATCCATGCCTGTCATACTGTATACATATAGTAATTAATTCAACATGGATTATAGACCTAAATATAAAACCTTAAAACTGTGAAAATAGAAGAAAATATTCTTGATCTTGTATTAGTCAAAACTTTCTTAAACATGATCCAAAAAGATATAAATTGATAAATTGGACTCTATTAAAATTAAGAATTTCTGCTCTTTGAAAGAAAATACTTGCAAAATAATGTATGTTTGAAAAATACACAACTCAAGAAAACATGGGCAGATAAATGATTTGGACAAATATTTTAACAAGTAAGAGATACAGTTGGCATATTAAAAGGTGTTAATAATTATTTGAATGGAAAATAAATTTACAATGAAGCACTTTAAATATATAGTAGAATGTCTAATGTTTAGAAGACTGACCATAACAAGTGTTGGGAAGATGTGAAGCAGCTACAAGACTCATACCTAGTTGGCAGAAATGTAAAATGGTTATCATTTTGGAAGAGTTGCTACTTTCCTAAAATATATACATATATACATGATCATATGCAGATATATACATGTTTCAAGTAAAATATATATCTACCTTATTGCCAAGCCATCTCACTCCAGAAATTCAATCAAGAGAAATGAAAGTTGATATCCTTACAAAGAACTTGTACATGAATGTTGATAGCAGCTTTATTTCTAAAGCCAAAAGTGAAAACTGGAAACAACCCAAGTGTACATCCATAAGTAAATAGATAAATAAATTGTGGTGTATCTATATGATAAAATATTACTCAGCGATAAAAAGGAACCAATTCTTGAATTTGTCAGTGAATCTCAAAGTAATTACATTGAGGGAAAATCATAAAGGGAGAGTATAAATTTTAGAAAATGGCAACTAATCTAGAAAGTAAAATAGTGCTTGCCTAAAGATAGGAAGATGGGGAGGGATAGGAGAATGAGATTAAAACAGGGCACAAGGAAACTTTGCAGGTGTTTTTTTTTGGGGGGGGTAGAGATAGACATGGGTATGTTCATTATTTTGATTGTTGTGATGTTTTAACAGGCATGTACATGTTTCAAAACTTGTCAAATTTTACACTTCAAATATGTGCCTGTTAGTTGCACAATATTTTACAATATTGTATGTTGATTATTTCTCAAAAAAACCCCTGTTTTTTAGAACTACAAAAGGACAAACTAGGAGAACAGACAAAAAAATTAAATGGGGGGTGAAAAATGACTAAGTGCTTACTTCAGAGGAAAATGGTGAGGGAAGACCACTCTCGGTGAAAGAATTTATCAGTGGTCTAACTCAAAATGGCAGGTATTTGGAAAGGTTATATATAGCTTGAAGAACATGCTCTTCATGCCCAGAGGTCTCCCTGGGCTTATTGGATTCTGAAATTAGGGCTGATCTGGCCTTACCCCGCTGAGGTTTACTTCCTACTCTGGCCAGAATGGTCACAGATTTGGGTAGAATTGAAGCCACAAACTTGATATCCTCGTTGCCTGTGGGGAAGAGAGCTTGAATGAGAAAAGAGATAATGATTTTAAAAACCTATAGTAAGTTTAACTTGAAAAATATCTCTGGGGTGCCTTGGTGGCTCAGTCAGTTGAGTGTCCAACTTCAGCACAGGTCATGATCCCACGGTTTGTGAGTTCGAGCTCTGGGACAGGCTCTGTGCTAACAGCTCAGAACCTACAGCCTGATTTGGATTTTGTGTTTCCCTCTCTCTCTGTCCCTTCCCTGTTCATTCTCTCTCTCTCTCTCAAAAATAAACATTAAAAAATTTTTAAAAATCTCCATTTACAAGAAAAGGTTTGGTTTAATTCAGTAAGGAAGGACAGAAAAGACAGGGAGAGGAGGAGAATGGTAGGAAAGGCAGTGGGAGTGAGAAGAAGGGAGGGTCCCTATGCAAATGAAGATTATTTCCCTTTACATTAATGCAATTTGATTTTTATCTGAGAAGCAAAATCTATTACAAAATGGAAGCAAATAGTAGAAAATTTGGAAAACTAGAAGTTCTCACTGTGAAGCTGCATTTTTTTTTTTTTTTTAGAAAGCAGCAGGGACCAAGATTTTTAGCATTCACCTCACCTCTGATACTTTCAAGTATTTTTATCTTTTCCAGAGTATCTGAAGTGACTGTGTGGCTCATGTTTTTTAAAACACAACCATATTTTATTTTAAATAATGTAAATATCCTCATACAACTTCTAGAGACAATCTTTTTCCTTTTCTCCTAAGTAGTATAATATGATCTTAATAAAAGCTATGAATCAAGACATAGTCTTTTAAATAAAAAATAATAGAACTAGCACTTAAAGTAGCAACCTGACAGCTCATAGAAAATACTGTAAACATATCATGCCTCATTAGTTCAGTTATGTCTCATTTGGTGTCACTCATCTTATTCTTATTCAATATAGCAAGTGCTTGCACATATTGTATTTAATATTTTTTCTGTGATGTGCATCTGACCATGAGTGGTTGAAAGGCAGACCAATGATGTCATTGCCAAGTGATCTGAAAATCATAGAAAATTGTAAAAATCATAAACCTTAAAGTCAAAGATGCTTCCTTCTAAAAGATATTTTGGACATCTTATGAACCAGTTGCATCAAAGTCCTTTGATAAGACCACCATTTAATCTTTATTTTGCTTCATTTTTAAAGAATGTGGATATGGAGGATCTGGCTTTTAGTGTCAAATTCACATACTAATTAAAGCAACACACACACGTGCACACACACACACGCACACACTCATACCTCCACACACAGAGGTTAGCTTATGGAGAAAACAAACAGGGACCCATAGATACTGTTTGGCTGCACATTATTATCATTTTTTAGATTAGTTGTGAGCCTATAGAAATAAGGAGGTTTTATACAAAATCTTACATATTTCTGTGTTTTCTTGAAAATATCAGAAGAATGGGCAGTACTGGACTTTCATCATCTCATGACACCAGTCATGCAGGGACAGATTCAGATGGAACATAAACCTTCCAGTTTGCTACATTCTCCACTGTTCCCAGTAATAGCTCTCACACTAGCTCTAGCCTGCTTTATTCATTTCTATTACATGACTGATAATCTTTCCGGTCTTCCTTATTTCAATGTTAATCTTTCAGTTATGGTGTTTTGGATCTACTTTTTTTCTCCCCGCTTAGGTCTTACTGGAAATGGAGTGATAACTGGCCAATATTAATCTAGACTAGGTTAAACAAACACTACTCTAAGGACACCATTAACTACAACCAGCAAGTGTAGCTATGTAGTGCTAGGTGCAGAGATGAAAAGACAGGTAAACAGGCAGCATATGACCAGGTCATTAGAGAGGCTGAAGATCATCTCTTTGGTCAAGTCTTGAAGTTTAGGAGGCTAAGAGTTAGAATAAAGCAGAATGACAAACCGCAGAATATAGAAAGGACCATTTACTATGCATTGGACATGTAAGTAATATTCAAACATATAGATAACACTATTAGAAATGTCAAAATCAAATAAAAAATTGTCTATGTGTAACTTCACAGCTGGATGAATGGATGAAATTTCTTATCTCTATTTCTACTGTGTTAGGAATCATGGAGGGGAAATCCCTTTGTTCTCTATGGATCCTACTTTTGGTCTGGGTAGGATTGGAAGACACCAGAGATGTTTGAAGCTGTCTGGGAAAATAGATTTGTAATTGTGAAGCATAATGATAGTCCTTCTTACAGTCAACTGGGAAATAATGAATTTTAGCCTAGGAAATTTCCCCTAACTGAACTGTCAGTTATGGGCTGCCTTCTTGCCTCTACCCTCTGATAAATGGCATATTTCAAAGAAAAAAGTTTGTGTGTGTGTGTGTGTGTGTGTGTGTGTACACATGTTTTATAGATTCCCAATAGAAGTAGTATAATGCATGTGCATACTCAATGAGTTACAATGAGTAAGCTTCCCAGGGCAGATAGTTATTTCCTCACTTGTGGAAGGAGAGAGAGTATGTGACTAGTCTTGGAAGTTGTATGCTTTCAGAGGAGGAAAGACTCTAAAGAGCATCTATTCCAAAGCATGCTTTACCAGTAGAAGTAGTAACAGTGGTGATGGTGGTGGTTGTGATAATAACAATAATATAATTATCTTATGAGAAATTCCAAGCCCAGCAGCACCTGGATGGCTCAGTTGGTTGAGCATCTGACTCTTGATTTTGGCTCAGGTCAGGATCCCAGGGTTGTGGGATTGAATCCCACTTCAGGCCCTGCAGTGAACATGAAGCCTGCCTAGAATTCTCTCTCTCTCCCTCTGTCCCTCTCTCCAGCTCGTGCTCTATAAAATAAAATAAAATAAAATACTCCAAATCTACTAGAACTATTCTAGAAAGGTCATGTATCTAATCTGGTTAATGTCAGATCCAGGACTGGAACTTAAGTCTCTCAACCTTAGCCTAGAACATGTCATGATATTTATGACTTTGATTCTTGGATGGAATAATGCTTCCTCATTTTCCTCTCTTTTTGTCATTATTGATATTATCATTGCTAGTTTTAAATTTTGTTTTTGTTTCTCTATAAAAAATCTTTTTAGGGGCACCTGGGTTGCTTAATTGGTTAAGCATCTGACGTCAATGCAGGTCATCATCTCACAGTTCATGAGTTCCAGCCCTATGGCCAGGCTTTGCGCTGACAGCTCAGAGCTTGGAGCCTTCTTCAGAGTCTGTGTCTCCTCTCTCTCTCTGCCTCTCCCCTGCTTGTGCCTGCTTGTGCTCTTTCTTTCTTTCTTAAAAATAAATAAACATTTAAAAATATAAAAAATAAATAAATATATTTTTAGCTTGTTCACCAAGAAGAGAAAATTTTCTTTTCTAATTCAGTCCCATATGAGTATATCATTGCATATTGGATGAACAGATGCACTTTTGTTTGTAGAAATTTTATTTTTTATATGTTTCTTTATTTTGAGAGAGTGTGAGCAGGGAAGGGGCAGGGAGAGAGGAAGAGAAAAAATTCCAACCAGGCCCCACACTATAAGCATAGAGCCTGATATGGGCTTGATGCCACTAACCATGAGATTGTGACCTGAGCCTAAATCAGGAGTCAGATACTTAAGTGGCTGAGCCATCCAGGTTCCCCTGTAGGAATTTTAGTTTTTAAAGAAGTTATTGTATATTAGAATGATATCTTCTCATCTTGCCTGCTGTAGGCACCACATGAGAGGTTTGTTTTTTATAACTTTGGTAACAAAATCTAAACGTGACATTTATAGATATATGTAGAGAAAGACTCCTGATAGACAAACTACTAGTAAGCTCACAAGGCTCATATATGATATAAAACTACATGTTGTTTGCAAAATTTCCAAGGTAATTCTTGAGCAGAATTTTAGCTGTGATAAAATTTGACAAATGCTAGGAAATTTGTATTTCTTTCATAATTGTGTATTTTCTTAACCAAGTTATAATTTATATCTTTAGCTACTCACTAAGAAGATCACCTAAACTGCCATATATTAAATTTAAAGCATTTTTCATAATGGCCTTATTATTATTTTTAGGGTTATGACATTTTGACATTTTATTCACATATCTATTTAAAGATATCTTTATTCTCCTATCATGACTGTCTCAGCTCCAAGGACACGTGGTGTCTGCCCTCATACTGTTGACAATCTGGTGAACATCTCTCCAGTTATATTATTATTTGGGAAAAAGATGCAACAAATGCAGAATATCAAAGCTGAAATTGATGTAGTTTATGTTTGTACAATCACATTCATCCTCAAGTCAACACTATAATTCAAAGACAAAATTTTGAATTTTACAGGTTTTGACAGTTAGCATCAGCATATTAATTACCAATTACAAAGTCTTACACTTTGAAAAATTATCATTTTCCATTTTATTTATCTTGAAGAAATATGCTCACAAAGATTTATGCAACAGGAGGAATTGCCTGTAAGCAATAAAGTGGCTCTGAGTTATAGCTATTCCACATTAAAATGATCTACATTTTATCAAAACCCAGCACATTTCCATCAAAACAGTACAGCAGTCACTTATTATTATTACTGTGATTATTTTAAAGTTTATTTATTTTGAAAGAGAGAGAGAGAGAGTGTGCAAACAGGGAAGGGCAGAGAATCCCAAGCAAGCCCCAACTAGAGGCTAAATTTCACTAACTGTGAAATGGTGACTTAAGCTGAAATGAAGATTTTTCACTTAACCGACTGAGTCACTCACGAGCCCCATCTATTATATTTAAAAGGACTATAGTTGTAAGTTCGACATTGACAGCCTTAAAGACCAGCAATAATGTTGTTTGTATTGTTTCTTTATTTAGTGGTTGAAATATGAGGTTTTTCAGCACCTCAGGACAATTTGTATAGCATGAAACTATTTAGTGAATATATAAACACAGTTGTGTAAAAAACTATGTTCATAACAAAGTGGATTTTTTTTCAAGTGTATTTATTTTTGAGAGAGAGGTCAGGGGCAGCAAGAGGGAGAGAGAGAATCCCAGGCAGGTTCTCACTGTCAGCCCAGATCTGACATGGGGCTTGAATTCACAAATGGTGAGATCATGACCTGAGCCAAAATCAAGAGTCACATACTTAACTGACTGGGCCACCCAGGCGCCCCTCATATCAGAATGTTTTAGGTCACTAAGATTGTCCATCAAATTCTAATCAATGAGCCTAAACTATTAATTACATTTTTAATCTTCAAGTAACACAAAGTAATTTGTGTTGTAGTTTTCCAATCTAACTGAGAAGATGTTGAACTGAAAGTTGCATGCTCTGGGTTCTAGTACCTATTTGATATTACCTAGATCTGTGATTTTTGACCAGCTCACTTCATTTCTCTGTATCCCACTTTATTCATCAAATTCTTCATCAAAAACTTCAAATTCTTAGTTTTTGTGTTGTTGTCTTGGATAATAAATATTATTATAATCATAAATTTTAGTTCAGGACCCTAGGTCAATTTTTTTTTAATTTTAATGAGAGAATGTGAGCAGGAGAGAGGGGACAGATAATCTTAAGCAGGCTCTGCACTTAGCAGGGAGCCCAATAAGGGGCTTCATCTCATAACCCTGGCATCATGACCTGACTCAAAATCAAAAGAGTCAGACACTGAAATGACTGAACCACCCAGGCACTTCCCCCCAAAATTTATTTTTAAAGTTCTCTTTTCCTTTGTTAATTACAAAATAAAAAGATCTCCAGCAAGACTAACTCCCCTATTACCTCCCTCATCCCTACACTATGCTGAAGTTGAACAGCAATTACATTTGCTGAAAACTTGAGAATGAGATTCTTGGCTTAGGAATCAGTTAGACCTTATAGGAATCCCAGAAGACGAAGAGAGAAGGAAAGGTGCTGAAGGAGTCTGGAACAAATTATAGCAGAGAACTTCCCCGACCTGGGGAAGGAAGTAAATGTGGAATTACAAGAGGCTCAGAGGACTCCCCTCAGACATAACTTGAATCGATCTTCTGCACGACATATCATAGTCAAAATGGCAAAATATAAGGACAAAGAGAGAATTTTGAAAGCAGATAGGGAGAAAAGGGCCCTCACATACAAAGGGAAACCTATCAGAGTGGTGACAGACCTATCTACTGAAACTTGGCAGGCCAGAGAGGAATGGCAGGAGATCTTCCAAGTGATGAACAGTAAAAATATGCAGGCAAGAATCCTCTATCCAGCAAGCCTGTCATTCAAAATAGAAGGAGAGATAAAAACCTTTCCAAATAAACAGAAATTGAAAGAATTTGTCACTACTAAGCCAGCCCTACAAGAAATCCTGAGGGGGATGCTCTGAAGGAAAGGTTGCAAGGAACAAAGATACCAGAGACACCACCACAAACATGAAC
>NW_024081441.1:0-56483 GCF_003009895.1 Hyaena hyaena | reverse complement strand
AACAGATGAATGGATCAAGAAGATGTGGTTTATCTATACCATGGAATACTACATGGCAATGAGAAACAATGAAATCTGGCCACGTGTAGCAACATGGATGGACCTTGAGGGCGTTATGCTGAGCGAAATCAGTCAGGCAGAGAAGGACAAATATCATGTGTTTGCACTTATAGGAGGATTAGGAGGAACTTGATGGAGGAACAAGGTGGAGAAGAAGGGCGGAAATGGTGGGGGAAAGGGAGAGAGGCAAACCATGAGAGACTCTTGAATGCTGACAAAAACTGAGGACTGATGGATGTGGGGGGGAGGGGGGATGGGCATGGAGGAGGACACTTGTGGGGATGAGCACTGGGTGTTATGTGGAAACTAATTTGACAATAAACTATTTGTAAAATAAATAAATAAATAAATAAATAAAAATTAAAAAAAACTACTCTAGGGATCAATGGCATTTAGGAAAAAAAAAAAAGGAATCAGTTAGACCTTGAAAGATATTGCATAAAAAGATTTTATCTGAGTATTAGAATTCTTCATATTTTCTCACATTTCTGCTCCTATCTTCTCCATTCTAACTGCACTTTCTTTTAATAGTGTCATGTTCTCTTCTAGTTTACCCAAATTTGACACCTGAGACTTGTCCTTCCCTTTCTTTCTAATCCCAACCCCATTGATTCAATCATCAATTCAGTTCTCCTTTTATAAGGATGTGGTCTTTCCTTTCCCTACTGCTCTCAACTCTTTTAGTTCAGTGTTTTTAAAAGTCTGGTCTATAGACCACACACATCCAAATTCTGTAGAGTTTTTATGATTGGAATCACTTGCAATACCTGTTAATATAGATTTTGCAGATTGGAGGTCCAGACCTTTATAATCAAAATTTGAGGATAGGGGCTTGGAAATGTACATTATTATCAAGCATCTATCTCATAATGCCCAAGAAATCTTCACATTTCCTAATATAAATTGGATGCGAGTAAAAAATTAATGCACAGTGAGCCAGTTTTGTATTGCTTCCTTGGCATATTCTGCCCAGATCATAAAGCACCTTGCTTTAGAATAGAGCATTACCTGACACCTCTTATTCCTAATCATTGATGTTGCTGTCAAAACTCTGAGGCAGTAGGAAAAGTCTTGTTTAACATCCCATTACACTTAATTTAATTCATTTGTCCTACCTTTGTAAGGTTTCTAAATATTAATGAATACATGATTAGTTAATATAGGCCTGATTAGCTTTATCACATTTTAGGGGTTTTTTTTTGTCATATTTAGTTTAAAAAATCTGATATTCCTTAATAAAATTATCTGGTCATTTCAGAAACAGGTGCCTGATAGTCCTAATTTTCCATGGTATCCTTTTCTATCCCATCCTATTTTTTTTCTTCTTCTCCTTTTTTTTTTGTTTTTTTGTTTTAATAATTTATTGTCAAGTTGGTTTCCATATAATACCCAGCACTCATCCCCACAAGTGCCCCCCTCTATGCCTATCACCCCCCTTCCCCCCCAGCCCCATCAGCCATCAGTTTGTTCTCAGCATTTAAGAGTCTTTCATAGTTTGCTTCCCTCCCTCTCCCCAACTATTTTTCCCCTTCTTCCCCCCCATGGTCCTGCATTAAGTTCCTCCTAATCCACCTATAATGTGCAAACATATGGTATCTGTCCTTCTCTGCCTGACTTATTTCGCTCAGCATAACATCCTTCAAGTTCCATCCATGTTGCTACACATGGCCAGATTTCATTCTTTCTCATTGCCATGTAGTATTCCATGGTGTAGATAAATCACATCTTGATCCATTCGTCAGTTGATGGACACTTAGGCTCTTTCCATGTTTTGGGTATTGTTGAGAGTGCTATGAACATTGGGGTACATGTGCTCCTATGCATCAGCACTCCTGTATCCCTTGGGTAACTTTCTAGCAGTGCTATTGCTGGGTCATAGGGGAGTTCTATTGTTAATTTTTTGAGGAATCTCCACATTGTTTTCCAGAGGGGCTGCACCAGTTTACATTCCCACCAACAGTGTAGGAGAGTGCCTGTTTCTCTACATCCTCGCCAGCATCTATAGTCTCCTGATTTGTTCATTTTAGCCACTCTGACTGGCGTGATGTGGTATCTCAGTGTGGTTTTGATTTGTAGTTCCCTGATGTCCATCCCATCCTCTTAATCCTTATACTTACTTACTTATAGTTACTTATACTTACTCTTTTTTCTGTCTTATGGAGAGAGGATCTCTTTCGGAAACAGAAATTTCTATAATATTTTTTGATTCTATTTACTTTCTAAAACTCTTAATCACTCTTGCCATGGGTAATACACACACCACTACCACCACCACAACTACTTTGGGTACCAAAGAAATTGGTTGTCTTAGGGAAGGAAGGTTTCAGTTGCTGAGGTAGGAGGGATGATAGAATGAAATGGTACAATGATAGTAGAATGATGATAGTAGAGACTTGGTTGCGTATGGGCAGCCCTCTTCCTGCCAGGAGGTGGAAAATGATCCTTTCATTTGAAACCTACAAAATGTTTCAGTGTGGAGAAAAGCTGTCAGTCTCTAAATTACATTTTCATTACAGACATAAAGGAGATAATTCTCAGAAGTGGGTGTTTGGAACTGACAGCTGCATTTATTCTAAGGTAAGGACTTTGTAAGCCACGGTTTTTATTCTTAAAATTTTCTGTTCCCAGATTCTTATAAATGCACTGCCTATTATTGAGAGCAAGAAATGCTTTTTTTTTTCCTTCCACAAATATTTCCCTGTGCCCAGAAGTTTAGAACTGAACTTAACTCAGTACTTTCTGTGAGGTTTTGTTTGACTTTAAAATATAGTTTTTCCAAAACCAGAAATTCTTTCCAATCCATCACTCTGATACAATCCAGCATTCCATGGCGCCAGTTTTTTATTTCTTCCCATTATTTTTAAAACTTTAAAAAGATGTTTATTTATTTTTGACAGAGAGAGATAGAGAGCGAGAGAGAGAGAGCTCTCAGGGGAGAGGCAGAGAGAGAGGGAGACAGAGAATTCGAAGTAGGGTCCAGGCTCTGAGCTCTCAGCACAGAGCCCAATGCAGGGCTCAAACCCTGAGCCAAAATTGGACATTTAACTGACTGAGTCCCCCAGCTGCCCCCTCTATTATTTTTAGATTTAATTTAATTTATTATTTTTTATTGAGGTGTAATTGACATATGACATTGCATAAGTCTGCACATGTTGATTTATTATTTTACATATTGCAAAATGATTATTATAGCATTCACTAACACCTCTATTACATCACATAATTATCATGCCTTTTTTTGTGGAGATTAAGGTTAATTCTTTTAAAACCTTTCAAATATGTAATAAGTTATTGTTGACTATAATCACTGTACTATGCATTAGGTCTCCAGAACTTATTGGTTTAATAGTTGCAAATTTGCACTGATAAATATCATCTCACTTCCCTCATCCTCTCTCCACCATTCCTTTCTCTGCTTCTATGAGTTCAGCTTTTTTAGAGTCCACATATAAGTGATATCATGCAGTGTTTGTCTTTGACTAATCTCACTTAACATAATGCCCTCAAGCTCCATCATAGCAAATGGCAGGATTTCCTTCTCTCATGTGGCTGATAAATATTCCATTGTATATATCACATCTTTATCCATTCATCCATTGGCACTCAGGTTGTTTCCATATCTTGGCTATTGTGGCAAATGTTGTAGTAAACATGGGAGTGCAGGTATCTTTTTATGTCCACATCAGTTTTCTTATTCATTAAAATGAGGAGATTGGCACTTTGGAAAACTGGCACAGCTACTAAAGTTGAACATGTCTGTACAACCTAGTAATTCCCATACTAGTTTAATGCTAAAAAGAAATAACTACATATCTTAAGAAAAAGATATTTACTAAAATGTTAATAGCAGTGCTAATTGTAGTAGTCTCAGCATGGAGATTATGGAAATGCTCCTTAGCATTTGAATAAGTGGATAAATAAATTGTGATATATATATTCAATGGATTACTGTATAGCAGAGTTGGAAAACTTCTATAAAGGACCAGATAGTAAATATTTGGGGCTTTGTGAGCCATACAATCCCTGTTCCAACTTCTCAACCCTGCCTTTGTAGCATGAAGGCAGCCATAGACAGATGTAAATAAATGGTGTGGCTGTGTTTCAAGAAAACTTTATTTACAGAAACAGGTGGTCAGTTAGATTTGGATCATGGGCCTCAGTTTTCTGACTCTGGAGGATAACAATGCCTATAAACAAACTATAATTACCTGTAACAATGTATATGAATATCACAAATATAATGGTTTACAAAGAAGCCAGTTGCAAGAGAATGCATGCTGAGTGATTGCAGTTATTTAAACCTTAATGCCAAGCAAAACAACAAATTTTCAAGTGTGCTGTGTTGTTCCCTTTCTTGACCTGGGTGATAAATTAAACAGGTATTCACAATGTAAAAATGGGTTGAATTGTATACTTTATGATTTATGTACTCTTCTGTAGATATACTATATGCATATAAAAATTTGCTTTAATAAAATGAAAATATTGGTTTTGAGTTCCCAAGATTTTCTCCCTTGTCTATGATTCCAAGCCTAAATGGAATGTTAGTCAATCATCAATATTTAAGGAAGGCAAAAATTAGATTAAATGCATGGTATTTGTTAGTGTTTGCCTTAGGATGCCACCAGTATGATTTCAGAAAGGCTAAATTGCTTAGATCAATGAAACTGGACATACTCAGTGTGTTAATTTTTTAGGGCTGCTGTAACAAAGTACCATAAACTGGGTGGCTTAAGCAACAGAAATGTATTCTTTCCACTTCTGGAGGCTAGAAATCTAAAATCAAGGTGCCAGCAGCACTATGCTCCACCTGGATCTTCTTGGGGAAGATTCTTCCTGGCCCATTCCATATACTGGCAGTCCTGAACGTTCCTTGACTGTGGTAGCATAACTCCAATCTCTGCCTCCATCTTCACATGGCTATCTCCCTCTGCATCTGAATCTTCACATGCCTTTCTCCTCCATGTGTGTGTCTGTGTCCAAATTTTTCTCTTCTAAGGACACTACTCATTTTGGCTTAGGGCCCATCCAAAAGCTGTAATATTAATCTGATTACATCTGCAGAGACCTTATTTCTAAATAAGGTAACATTAACAGTTACCAAGGGTTAGGACTTCAATGTACTTTGGCGGGAGGCACAATTCAACTTATAACACAGAGCATGCTGGTTATCAATGTATTCCCTCTCAGTTCCAGATCTACCATTTATTGCCAGGCATCTGCCTCAGGCAGCTTTACAGCAGACTACTGCCAGTGGGGTACCTTCTTGTGAATGGTTTCCTTGAGCATGTTCCTCATGGGTGGCTCTATAGTGGAGTGTCACCAGCTAGCTTCCTCCCTGTGGACGGCTTCCCCTGGAGCTCCAAAGGCAGATATATGGTGAAATCTGTGGTGAACTTACTCAGGGACTTATTCAACATCTAGTGAGCCATGGCTGTGCTCTTTTCTATGTGGTTTGGATCTTAGTCATGGGCCAGTCCTCTTCCTTGGACATTCTATCTCAAGCCTAGCAGTACTGGCCGCTCCCTATATCTGGTATTCATATATTCTTTAGTGTTCTCTTAAACTCTTATTAGCCAATTATCTCACTCTCTAAGCCCCTGTTACCAATTGTTTATAATAAACTTTTCCTGTTCAAATCACAATGTAGTTTATATCTCCTTATTGGACCCTGACTGATAAAAAAAAATAATAGCTTTATTTCTCTAGTGTTCTAGAATTACATGTTTGAGCCTTTATTTCCTGACCTGAACCATTTTAGAAATTTAGAGAGTTTGATACAATTTAAATTTGAAAATTAAGATAATAGCATTTCCTCATAGTTATTTGATGGCACACTAGTTAAAACTCCAACCTATTCACTAACTCAACTAGGCCTATATACTTTTAGCTCTGTTCCTAAGCAGAGAATTTGACGTAGGCATCAACTGTCAAAGCATTTTAAAAATAACCTTTATCTAACTTCATGCTGAGATTCACCCTAGCTATCCCCTTGTCCTGTTTCTGTCTCCACCGTATTCCTGAGTCGGAGTAAAGCTCTATGTTAGTGGAGAGGGAGTCACAGAAAGACCAAAACTTATTCATCTTCATAAAAATAAAAAGTAGAATTTTGAGACTGAACTAAAATATCTCTCTGGCTCTTTGGCCTGTACCCTCACATGAGGACTTTATTCTGAGATATACCTAAGCAGAGCTGACTCCTAGTATCCAAAGAACATAATTCTATCCTATATAAGTATTGACCTTCTCATCAACAGACACAGAAGTGCAGGATCATGGCTTATGTGTATTTTCTTCTTTTCTTTCCAAATTCAGGTACCTAAACATCCAGTTTTTCTCTGCTCTTATTTTTATTTCCTCTCCCTTTCTTGTAATTTATCATTTTCTAATTATTCTCAACAGTACATTGGTAGCTAGTAAATAATTCATACTTATGTGTTTCAAACACGATTATTTTTAAGAGGATTTTGATTCTAAAAATTTTAATGTTCCATTCCCAAACACAATTGCTGATTTTTTTTATTACAATTCAGAGAGCAAAACTATTAATGAGGAATTTGATTCTTTTAGAGGCTTAGAAATTTTGATTAGATCTAAATTTAGTCACATCCAAAATTATATCCATCTAGTTAAGGCTAAAACGGAGAATAATTTGATAATTATTTGTGGCTGGATCATAAATGGAGCTCATTCCATTTATTTAAAAAAGAAGACAAAATTACTTTAGGATATTAACAACTAATTTTGGTTCCACCACTTATTAGTTGTGTGGCTTTATACAAGTCATTTAGCCTTTTGCAAGCTTCACATTATTTGTCTGCAAAATGGAGATATTAATGCTAACATTTTGAGTATTTGGCCCAGATTCTGGCATATCAATAGATTCTGGCATATTGATTCTAGCTAATTGATAATTTGTAACTAGTAATGATAATAATAATGAACAAATTTAAATATAATATTGCATTTTTATATTGTTTTTACTTGGATGAGTTTTGTTCCTTTTATTTGATTTGTTTTTAACGTTATCTATTCTTCTATTCATTTGTGAAAAGATAAAGTTGGATTACTTCCTTTATACAGTCTACCAGTTTGAGCTAAATTAAAGATTTAAACTTAAACATGTAATCATAAATGTCTAAAAGAAAGCCTGGATTAAAACATCGAACCCAGACTAGCAGTGAGTAGACCTCTCCATGAAACTACAAACAAAGACAGAATCCATAAAGGAAAAGACTGATGGCTTTGACTATATAAGAATCGAAAAACTCCTAACCTAAAATAGCATAAGGAAGAATAAATAGGGAAATATGACAAACAAGAAAAATCTTTTCAATATAAATGTCAGAGATAGGGTAGTATTCCTAATATATAATAAGCCTGATAAAACAGAAGAGGAGGAACACTTCAATAGAAATATAGGTAAAGAATAGGAAAAGGAAATACATGACAAAAGAAAAATTAGAAGAGCCAAACCAAATAAAAAAGTTCAGCCTCACTAGAAATTAAAGCAATGTAAAACAATGAGACAATATTTTATCCCTATTAAATAGCAGTAGATGTTAGAACTAGGAATATCCAATGTTGATGAAAATGTGAGAAGACAAGTAGGCACATTTCCCTTTTTTTTGTATTTATACTTGTGGGAGTTTTTTTGGTATTTTGTTTGTATTAGTTATCTATTGTTGTATAACAAATTACCTTCAAACTCAGTAACTTAAAACAACAAGTATTTATTATCTTGGTTTCTGTGGTCCAGGAACCTGGGAGTGGATTAGCTGGATAGTTCTAACTTAAAGTCTTTCATGAAACTGTGGTCAAGGTGTCAACAGGGCCTGCAGTTGTCTGAGACTTGACTAGGCTGGAGGATCTGCTTCAAAGTGTACCTACTCTATAGACAACAGATATCAGTTCTTTGGTATCTGGGCTTCTCCAAAGTGCTGCCCTTAACCTCAGCTAGTGATCACAGAGAGCAAGAGAGAACAAGAGAACAAAATGGAAGCTGTAGTGTCTCTTAACCTAAACTCAGAAGTGATGTAACAACACCTCTGATATCTTCATTGGGTCTCATATACCAGTCCTGCTATAATGTGGAAGGGACCACACAGGGGTATGAACTCTAGGAGGCAGGGAACACTGGGTGCTATCTAGGAGACTGGGATATTTGTGAGGGTCAGTTTAGCAATATTTATCAAAATCTGTAAAAATAAACCATCCTTTTGACACGGAAATTCCACTTACAACAACTTACCCCAAGGAATTAATCAGTAGTATGTACCACAATGTATCTTTAAGGGTATTTATTAGAGCTTTGTTTATAATAGTGAAAAATGAAAACAGGTAAAGTACTCAACAGTGAGATTGCATAAATATATTATGGAATGTTCTTATTATGGATACTATATATTGGTATTACAAATAATGTAATTTATGATGACAGAGAAAAATGCTAATCTCAAGAAATATCAGTTAAGAGAACATTTATTTATATTGGATCAAAGATTATGTGTGCATTTAGAAACAAAACTGGAAGTTTATACATAAAACAGGTGGTAGGAGGATGAATAATTATTTTCTTTAAGTTTTTCTGTATTTTCTAAATTTTCTATGAAAAACATTTATAGTCAGGAAGCACTTTTTAAAAATACGCCTGATCATGCACTGACCAAGAGGAGATAAGAGTATCTAGAGTTTAAAACATTCAGGTGAGATTCTGTAGACTCACTTGCTGTACTTTTCATGAAGAAATAAATATTCCTATGGAGCCTCAAGTCAGGTCAAGTATGTAGATGTTCTAATGTACATAGAATGAACACCTTGGAGTGATGAAGAGGATTCCCCAGCCCTGTTAGGTTAAAAAAAAAAATCTCACAAGTGGATGAGATCTTTTTTAGCAACCAGAGAGTTGTCACTGAATCCTGAGGGGGATTTTCATCCGTGCGAAATTCTGAGCAGAGTCTTACTTGGTTTTCAGTAGAAAATTTCTCCCTCAAGGAAGTAAAACTTAGGGTCACAAAGTTAGTAAATAGCCCAGCTGGAATTTGAAGCCAGAATAGTAAGGTACTGTTAATCAGTATGTACTGGGAATGCTAGTTAAAGTTTTTAAAGTGGGAATGATGTGATCAAAGATATATTACTGAATACATTATTACTATACAAATTATTGGAATCTATCTTCTGGTGGAAAAAGTGGATTAGAATGATAAGAATGTAATAAAGCCCAAACAGAAGAAAGACTTGGGAAAATAGTGAGGGTTGACATTAGACATCAATTTAGAGTGATGTGCAGATTCACTAGAAGGTCAAAAGATTAGGCTGTCAACTCCCTAGAAGAGAAGAGTAGAAGTCCAGTAGAAGGAGGGAGTTGTTTATGCTGGTGGTCTGAATATTGACCTGGTAGGTGCCTGGTTGGAGATCAAGATAACCTGGTCTTGGAGTAGAGGAATATTAAACAATTATAGTATCAAAATGTTAGAATAGACATTACTGGGGTGGAAATTGTTTAGAATGATTCCAAAGGGAAAATGCCAGAACAATTTGTAAGTCTCTCCAAATGCATGGTAGGAGGATGAGACATAGAACTTGTCTGTGTTACTTGGGTATATCTGCCACCTTTGCTGGACTGTCAACTCCAGGAAGCAAAGCACATGACATTTTTTTTTTCTTTTTTTGGTTGGTCTTTGCTTCTGCTATGCCTAGCAGAATATTCAGACACATCGTGGCTCTACCTTTTGGGCACTGCCTCATCCATCACTGATATATATTGAAGTTTCCCACATTCCAGGTATGCCTTCTTCCAAAAAGAGGGAAATATACCTCGAAAGTAAACTTAGATGAAGTATTTTTACCTCTATTAGAGGACACAAGACCTAAAACTACTATCAGAATATAAGGGATTTAAAACTCTCAGAATCAGAGCCATATCACTTGCATGCGTTTGTTGGCCATTTGCATATCTTCTTTGGACAATTAACCTCTACTCAGATCCTTTGCTAATATTTTGGTTATTTATCTTTTTTACTGAGCTGTAAGAGTTCTTTATATATTCTGTATGCATACCCCTTACCAGATTTATGATTTGCAAATATTTTCTCCCATGCTGTAGGTTGTCTTTTCATTTTTGATGACAATGTAGCACAAACTGCTAAGTTTTGATGTAGTATAATTTATCTATTTTTCTTTTGTCACTTGTAATTTGGTGGAGTCTCTTAAATATTTTTAAGAGAACTTATTTTTTGGAGCAGCTTTAAGTTCACAGCAAAATTGAATGGAAAGTACAAAGAGTTCTCATATATGCCAATTCCCCACACATGTACAACCTCCCCCACTATCAACATCCCCCATAGAGTGGTGATGATTTGTCACAGTTGATGAATCTACATTGACACATTATGACCCAAAATCCATAGTTTACATTAAGGTCCACTCATACCGTTGTGCATCCTATGGGTTTGGATAAATGTATAATGACATTCATCCACCATTATAGATATTATCATGCAGAATTATTTCACTGCCCTAAAAATTCTCTTTGCTCTGCCCATTTATCCTTCCCTCCCTCCTAACCCCTGGCAAATGCTGATTTTTTTTCCCACTATGTCCACAGTTTTGCCTTTTTCAGAATGTCATGTTGTTGGAATCATACAATATGTAGTTTTTTCTGGTTAACTTCTTTCACTTAATAATATGTATTTAAGATTATGGATTCCCCTTACATTTTTAACATGCACATTTAGTTACAGATGTTCTAAAAAAAAATTTAAGGTTGTTCAATATCCCTTTTTCCGGAACAATATAAGGACTTTAGTGCCCTTTAAAAATCCCCTGAACACCTCTTCATATTTTCTGTTAGAACTTTAGTTCACGCTTTATTTTTTTTTCTGTGTTAAAATAGTTTATTGTGTTTTTTTTATAAATAGTTTATTGTCAAATTGGTTTCCATATAACACCCAGTGCTCATCCCCACAAGTGCCCTCCTCCATGCCCATCTACCCCCTTTCCCCCAACACCCATCAGTCCTCAGTTTGTCAGTATTCAAGAGTCTTTCATGGTTTGCCTCTCTCCCTCTCCCCCACTATTTCCCCCCTTCTTCTCCTCCTTGGTCCTCCGTTAAGATCCTCCTAATCCTATACGTGCAAACATATGGTATTTGTCCTTCTCTGCCTGACTTATTTTGCTCAGCATAACACCCTCAAGGTCCATCCACGTTGCTTCACATGGCCAGCTTTCATTCTTTCTCATCGCCATGTAGTATTCCATCATATAGATAAACCACGTCTTTTTGATCCATTGTCCGTTGATGGACACTTAGGCTCTTTCCATGTTTTAGCTATTGTTGAGTGTGCTGCTATGAACATTAGGGTACATGTGCTCCTATGCATCAGCACTCCTCTATAACCTTGGGTAAATTCCTAGCAGTGCTATTGCTGGGTCATAGGGGAGTTCTATTGTTAACTTTTTGAGGAACCTCCACACTGTTTTCCAGAGGGGCTGTACCAGTTTACATCCCCACCAACAGTGTAGTAGGGTGCCCATTTCTCCACATCCTCGCCAGCATCTAGAGTTCTCTGATTTGCTTATTTTAGCCACTCTGACTGGCATGAGGTGGTACACTTTAAAAAAGAAGTTTATATCATACTTGAGGCAATATTTCTAGGTTTATGGGCTAGTAAACAAGCTGGATGACACTGAGCAAGTGGCTTAGCCTCTCTGTGACTGTTTCCTCATCTTTAAAATGGGCAAAATAATAGTACGTATTTCAAAGGGCTATTGAGAAGATTAAAATGTAAATATATTGTCATGTGGAAATTACTTTGATTCAACAGTAGCCTCCAAGTATGGTCCTAGATAAACTATCAAAGATCTCATTGAACAGAAAGGTCCACAGACCAAATAAAATGCTCAGATCACAGTTTATTATATCAAATTGTTTTTTTAAATACTTATTTATTTTTGAGAGAGAGAAAGAGCATGAGCAGTGGAGGTCAGAGATAGGAGACAGAGAATCCCAAACAGGCTCGGTGCCATCAGCACAGAGCCCAACACGGAGCCAGATCTCACAAACCGTGAAATCATGACCTGAGCCAAAACCAAGAGTTGGATGCTTAACTGACTGAGCCACTCAGGCGCCCCTATTAAATCAATTTAAAATACAAAGCAAAATGTATGGGAAGAGAGATAGGCTAGGTAAACATACTTAAGGTGTAAGTGGGTTGAAGGATCCTAATAACTGAATTTCTGCAAAGTAGACATCTCTCTCTCTATTGCATCACCCTTCTTTGCTGATGATGTGGTTACAAGGACCAGAGTGAAAATTTGAATGAAGAGGCCCAACACTCTAAAGGTGTCTAAAAAATGACACACATTTGCGCCATTAGAGCGCTTGTTGGCAAGTACACTCGGCCAATCGCTATCCTCCCGTTAGCCTAATGGCAGCTGTGAATGTTATTTGGCTGGAAATTCAATAGGTGGCCAATTAAATATCTTTCAATTATTGTGTGTCTCATGTGCTTCATTTATACTTAGTGTCTCATAAGTATTTGTCGCTTCATTTGTTATTTAGCAAATCATGACTATTAAAAGCCATTTTGCCTTCTACCCCTTTCTATCTATGTTCATAGACTTACGCTCTACTTACTTCCTATCTGATACTTCTTAGGTTACTAACTTACTTATCTATGCTTAATGAAGTTAATGAATTTCATCCATCCCATTTGTTTTCTTGTCTTCCAGAGCAGAAGAATACTCCCAGATGATACAGCAATTGCATATCTTATGTAGAAATAACTCAATATATGTTAGATATTATTATTATATATGATGGCTTTAATATTTTCATATTATTGTCTATCTGAGAGTGAAGATTAGCAATCTAGTTAAACTTGCTCAGATTAAACATCTAATTAGAAATCTTAAAGTTATTTGGCTTGATTATTTGATCTGAAATAGATAATAAAGTACAGTCTATTAGTCAGAACGTTTTACTCTTAATCTAATTTATCCTCCCATAATTCCAGTTATATAGATTATTGGCTGTTACTTACAAGGCTAGTACTATTTTTTTTTCCTTTCCTACAGGCTTATCCCCAGTTTGTTCTGACCTACCTGGAGGAACTAAATGTACAAGTGGATGTGACCCAGACAGAGTATCACATTCACCATGTTGCCGGGGCTACAGCTCATCATGGTAGCAGCTTAGCAGAAGAGGTCAGTGGAGTGAGCCAGAGGCAAGACAGAAATAGATCTCTAAAATGTATTTTGAAAAGAGAAAACGTTCAAGTTGTTTTCGGGAGACAAGCAAGCGCAAGTTCGCATGTTAATTATGCTGATTGTTTAAAATCATACACATAATATAAATATCTATATGCACATTTATGTTTACATAAACATTCGTATATACTTATATAAAATTATTTTATTAAATAGTGGATGACCCAGCAGCTTTCATTAGGACTGCTGCCTTTTCTTCTGGCCACGTACAAATGGTTTCTGTGCTGAATGAGGCAGATTGGAGGAACCCCAAAAAGTATAATGTTAAATTTGGGGAATACATAGTTTAGATATTTCCACTCAATGAAAATTAGCTATATTATTCTTATATTTCATTTATTAGGTTCTGGAAAAAAGTGCCAGCATCCCTGGTCTGAAGCAACTGCCAGAGTCTTCAGACAGCCATGTAATGCCAGAAGGTTCTCTTGGGGAGACAAGGCAGCTGACAGTGGCACTGGTGAGGAAACTGGAAGAGAAACATCCTAAGGCTTCTGCTCAGAGGTAGGGCACTGACAGAACACAGCTTTATTGCTCAATGACATTCGATGTTTTCCTTCAGTTTCTTGTAAGATTGATTTCTTGAAGATTATTGAAGTATCTCAAAAGCCCCTTGGCTTTCAAGCACAGTATTTTCAGGTCACATTTGATGAAGAGAGGTGACATTTATGTGTATTTCATTAAAGTTTGATGTATGGTATTGTTTATAAAAATACTGAGGAAGGGTTTTTGTCCTGAAATCTCCCTAAAAGACTCTGAAATAACATAATTAAAATGATCCTGAGTATATATCCAGTTGTGAAAATACGAAGAGGTCCTCAAGAACATCATACCCACAGACAATCCTCTTTGTGTTTCATGAGAGATTATTATATTTAGATCTGAGGATAAGTGCACAATAGTCATAAGCAGAGATAGTTTAACAAATTGACATAATTTCTATAGAATAAAACTAACCAATGATTTTGCTAACCAATTGAAAATCACCCTTGGTTAGACAATAGAACTATTTACTTAATCCTCTTTATTTAATTGAAAAACTCAAGTTTATCTTTAGTAGTAGTAGTAGTAGAGCTATTGTTGATTTGTGTTGGGTTATAACAAAATAATGTTATAAATTGCAATTTCAATATAATAATTGTTGGAAATTAACTATTGACTGAAGTACTATTAAAGGAGAAATATAATTCTTACTGTTCTCACTAAAGTTCAACATAATTCCCAAGTTTGAGTATTCTAACTGTAGATAGAAATGTCAATTGCATGAAGAAAGAAAAAAGTGACAGCTTTTCATTTCTTTTTAAAAAAAATTCCAGCTTTGTTGAGTGAGACAGTGTTGACATATAACATTGTATAAGTTTAAAGGGTGCAATATGACTTTTATTTCAATGAAAATCTACCTTATATTCTTAAATTATATATTCCTGCCTCAGATTTTAACAGGAGGGGAACATTTTTTCCTGATAACAAAAGTGACTTTTCAATTTCTTATCACTTTGTTATTTAAACCTCATATTGGTTTTGTTGTTTTGAGTAAGATAGTTCACAGATAAATAAAAGAACAAATTTAGGACCTTTCTGTATTGTAGTCTGGGGATATCCTGGACCTGTAGGAAAACTTAGGTTCTAGTTTTTATTCCTGCTTCTTGCTTTTTAATCACATATAAGAATCTCAACTCAGGGCTCCTGGGTGGCTCAGCTGGTTACATGTCCGACTTCAGCTCAGGTCATGATCTCATGGATCGTGGGTTCGAGCCCCAAGTCGGGCTCTGTGCCGACACCCAGCTCAGAGCCTGGAGCCTGTTTCAGATTCTGTGTCTCCCTCTCTCTATGACCCTCCCCTGCTCATGCTGTCTGTCTGTCTCTCTCAGAAATAAATAAAACATTAAAAATTAAAAAAAAGAAAAAGGAAGACTCTCAACTCTCTGGCATCCTACAAAACAATCACAAGACCTCAGCTGTTTAGCCAGGCCACTCTGTTCAGGTCACTCAAATGTAAGTCCCTTAGGAGCAGTCTTTGAGGTTTTCATGTAAAACAGAAATTCAGAGAAAACTGGGCCACTGGGGAACTTAAAATACTGTTTTATAAGACCTTTGTTGGTCTATCTTTCTAGACTCACTTGGAAGCTATTTCTATTCTACTCTTTTTGGGAGCATGCTGGGAGCTTGTCATTATCCTGGGTTCTACTCAAGGAGGCACAGGTTCCATCTGCTCTCCGATTTCTGAAACCTATATAGGATTTCCATGTTTGTCTCCTGTTGGCCCTGGTACAGGTGGGTCAGTGTGTCAGGACACCAGTGATATGTATATAGTGTGTGGATATATATATGTATATAGTATTAGGGAATTTGAGCCAACCCCCCCCCCAAAACAAACATAAAAACAAACAACAAAGCAGTTACTGTTAGTTAACAAGACCTATCTGAGTTGTTAGAATTAAATGTCTTTAAATTTCCAGGAATGCAGCAAGCACTCAATGAGTGGTCTTTGTGAAAATGGCCTGAAAACAAGGAGAGTAGAAAACAGTTTTTAATAGGAGTTGTAGTTAGATTTGTGATTTTTAGTCAATAGGAATTGTTTGGGATTTTATTTCATAAGAAAATTCCTGGGGGCCTTATATTAGTGAGTATCCCTAAGGTTTGTGTCTCAAGCTACAAAAACTTTTCTAGGCCTTCTTTTTTTTTTTCCCTTAAAGCCATGGTTTTTAATCTTCATTCTCCTCTCCACCCCCACAATTTACCATAACAAATGTAATTTCAGTTTCTCTCCTCTCTTTCTCTTCCTTAACAAAGTTATTTTGAGTAGAGAGTTAAATACTTAGAGCAATTACTTTCCTCCCATTTTGGAAGGAATTGTTGGGCAAAATTAGAACATGGTTCTGAGTTTGGCATAGTGATTACTTTGAACCTTAGGTTGTCTGGTTAGGTTTTTATGCTGCCCAGCACATTATATTATTGCAGCTTTAAGAGAGAGCTTTACATTGTCTTGCTTTTATCAATGATAACTTTACAAAGTATAGAATAAAATCATAACAAGAAGTAAAAGAATAATGTAAAGTGATCTGAGTTGTGGAAATTGGAGAAAGAAGTAGAATTTTAGAACAAACACATTAATGAGCAAATAACCTGAAGAAAGAACATATAACTGAAAAGAATAAAAAGATATAGAAATATAAATGTATGTATTTCCTTAGAAGTAGCCAAAGAAGGAGAGAACTGCAAGTAGCCAAATTTGGAGAAAGACAGAGAGATATGGTAGTGGCAGGTAATATGTGAAAGTGGAAGAAAACATTCAGTTTTTAATAACATATACTGACCTTGCTTAAGTGCTTTTTGTGTATTATTGCCCAAGAACCTATGATGTATGTAAAACTAAGGTATTAATCTCTGTTTTACTGATAAGAAAATTGAGGGACAGAGAGATTAAGTTACTTGCTAAGGCCTTTCAG
Organism: Hyaena hyaena; assembly: GCF_003009895.1. Lineage (NCBI taxonomy): Eukaryota > Metazoa > Chordata > Mammalia > Carnivora > Hyaenidae > Hyaena > Hyaena hyaena. The sequence continues at coordinate 39,708 of NW_024081441.1, read as the reverse complement.
CTAGTAATTTAAGGCAGGGCTATCTGAGCCCAAAGTCTTTTTCTCAGTGTCTATATTATTCTGCCTAACTATTCATGTTCTTGCCTTGGTGATTATTCCAAATCTTTTAGCCTTTCAAATGGGGCCTATCATTTTGAACAGATATCTTGGAAAGGGACCTTTAAATACAGTGCTACAGTTTAGAAAAGGAATGGTAAAAGATATATCAATGTATGCAGTTTTCAGTGAAGACTAAATAAGAGGTAGAAAATATTAAGGGAGACTGACCCCTGTCTTATTGAATCCAACAGTCTAGATTTACTGATGTATAGAGGCTTACACTTGAATGGGTTAGAGATTTTTAAAAATCTCTATCTAATAATGTGACGGTGACTTATGTCGTGATTAAATGCCAAGGTATTTCTCACCTTGAACGATGAATCAGTTCGGCTTTGTATATACTAAATTTGGTGATAGGTAGCTAATATCTGTTATTTGTTGAATACCTACAATGTGTCAACTGCTATTGAAAGTACTTATTCTTCTAACACTGTGATGAATTTATTTCATTTTGTCACGATAAACTGATGGTGGAGGTACTCTTAAAATCCATAAAGATCCAGCAACTGAGGCTCAGAGTGATTTTATAATGTGCCCAGTCACATAGCTAGAGACAAGAGAGATGGAATTCAAACCTACAACCATTTGAATCAATAGACCATGCTTTTTTTTCTTACAAATAGTTTATTGTCAAATTAGTTTCCAATAGACCATGCTCTTAACCACTGTTTTATTACTCATTCCTAGCTTCTTAGTAGTATTTATTCCAGTGATTTTTGTAACAGAATGTCATCATATTGAATAGTCATCTTAAGTTATTCTAAAATTTTATGCATATTACATGATAAAAGTTTGATTGAACTATTGCCATTTTGATGGGTGCATTATTTTGAATTATATCCTAAAAAAAACTATAACAATCACCACAAACACACAAACCAGGCTTTCCAAGATTCACTTAATTGAATTTATATTTCAAATACCTGTGGAAAACAGTCTGATTGTTGATCTCTTTTTTTTTTTGTAATGTGGAAAAATTATTTTTCCTGCTGAAGAAAAGGAAAAGGAAAATCTCTTACTATGTGAGGTCTTTAAGCTGAAGTTCTTATTCTGTAGCAGATTATATTTTCTTGTTTGTTTTAGCAACACTAGAAATGTTTTTTCTCCCTCTGTCAGTGAGATCTATAAATGTGATTGTCTTCTTGCTTGCATAAAGTGAGTTATATGTACATTTAATTCTAAGCTTGGTCCAAAATAAAATAAATGCCATATTCTGGCATCTTTAAGTGTCTGGAATGTGTTTGTTTACATTAGTTTATCCAACGGAGCCCTTTACCTTATTCAAATTGAATAGGGGGTGGGGAAGGAATAGGACAGCTCACAAAGCACACTGACCCAGCTTGTCACCCAGTGACCTGTGAGAAGAAAATAATGAACTGTGAGTAGCTGTCATCTTAACTGTTTCTGACAGTTTGCCTTTGGGCACATCTGTGTTAGTTGCATTGGAAAGGCCTTTGTTCTTTTCCCACTAGTGACTTTGGGGAACGCTGAGGGGTTTGCTAGCTACTGTACTCTTAAGCGGCCCCTTCCTTCCCAGGGAAGTAAGCAGCTGCCACGCATCACACTGACATTTCTCTTCATGACTCCACTTGGCATGTACTTCACTCTTCCAAAAAGGAACATAAATATAAAAGTTCTTTGATTTTTTTCATTTTAAGAAGGTATTTCAATATCTCATGAGTTTTGATACTAACAACAAAGCAAGTTATAAAACATGTTTAGTATTATCCTCATTTTATGTGGATAAAGGTAAAGATAAATTGATAGCTAACCAGATGGGCTGGTGACTTGAAGGGAAAAGATATCAAATTATTGACAGCTTTTATTGAGTTTTAAATTTTTATTTATTATTTTCCAAATTTTATTAACTGGTTATTATATTTGCAGTTGGACAAAAATCAACATATGTTATTAAAAGCATTTTTAATGTAGATGCTTTTGATACATGTTTTATTAGTAGGAATATTTAGACTAAAATAGGTAAGGATATGCTCTATTTTGTTTTACATCTTCCACTGCTACTTTTAAAATAAATTTCCGTCTATTAATTTAAACTTTTTAAATATTGCAATATTTACATTTTAAAGTTAATTTAGTGCATAAAACTGTTATAACCATAGGAGATGTAATTTGATAAGAAACAGGTGTTTCTATCCCCTGGTTTCCTGAAATATCACTGTTATTTCAATCACAACAAAAGCAGAGCATTCTGAATAATGCATATCATACCCTAAGAGAATTGTTTAAATTAAAATCAAAGCTTCGTTTATAAAATATGATTTCTGAATCAGTTTTAAAGCCTTATTTACATTTTCACAATTGTTATAAAATCAGTTCTAGTATAATTAAATCTGGCCACAATTGATATGCAGTAAACACTGAGTATATAGTATTCACTTAATTGTACTTACCGTTCCAAGAGAATATAAATCCAAACTATGCTGCATTGGTCAAATTTTATAAGGCGTTTTTTTCTCCATGAGAGAATAGAAGAAATGAAGCTTGAAAGAAATGACATACTTTTTTCTGCATTCAAGGTTTTTCTCAGTAACAGTTTTGAGATTCACTAGCTAATGGAACTATATAGTCTCTTGCTTTTCAAAGAAAAGTAAATTAATAATAATGAGAAGTTCTTTAGGCAGACAAATGATCATGTCTATATAATTATAAATTGTGAAAAACCATATATTAAAAATTTAAAGTCATATTCTGGTTTTCTTGAGTATTCAATAGCATATGGTTTATTTTTCTGTTAAATAATTTATGTAGTTCTTCATATAGTTGATAATTTTCTGACTAGAACATTCTTCTCATTGTGTATCAACACAATTTTACATATAAACATTATATATCAACACAATTTTTGTGGAGACAGTGAATATATGGGTCAGTTTTGATAATAGTCAGACTTTGTCTTTTTAAGGAAAGCAAACTGCTTAAATTGGCACACTCAAATTTTTTTCTACAACTCTTACCATTTAAGGCAAATATTAATATAATAATTGCTTTTGATATTTGCAAAATTCAATTACACTTTCTAAGATTAAAATCCCATATTAGGTCACATTATTGTTCCTAGCTATTGAAATGCTCAGCTTTAAGCACTGGCCTTTTTAGCTCCTTTATACTATATACAAGACTATGGTGTTGTACTTAAGAACACAAATTATAACATGTTCCAGGAATGCACAAATATGCTTGTACTTTTTTTTTTTTTTTACGTTTTTTTTTAAATTTATTTCTAGGAGAGAGAGAGACAGCGTGAGCAGGGGAGGGTCAGAGAGAGAGGGAGTCACAGACTGAAACAGGCTCCAGGCTCTGAGCTGGCAGTCAGCACAGAGCCCGACGCGGGGCTCGAACCCACGAACCGCGAGATCATGACCTAAGCGAAAGTCGGACGCTCAACCGACTAAGCCACCCAGGTGCCCCTTTTTTCTTTTTAAATTAAAAAAGTCAAATATCCTGATATTGTTTGATACTGTTTCCTGTATGTGTTTTTGGTATATTTTTAAATTAATTCCCATATGTTCTCTATGAGTTAGAATAAAGCAAACAAATAATCTAATTGCATCTACTTCTTTGAAAAACAGTCAAAACCAAACATTCCAAAAGATTAAGTTTATGTCCATAAATGTAGATTGATTCAGAAATTATCAAAGGCTTTCAAATAAGTATTTTATGATTAATTTTTATTCTCACTCACTGCCCAAACCTTCAATTATTCTGCTTAATTACCATATTTTAAAATGTATTATTTATATTTCTACTTTATTCAGTATTGTCTATAAAGCAATTCAGGTAATAGTGGGAAACTCTACTCCTACATTCCTCAAATTTGTAGGCCCCAAACTAGAATGTGTATATAATATTATAATAGTGAAAGTAGTAGGTAATGTGGTTCTAGATTTGAGTAATGTGGATGGACAAGGAGAAAACTGGTAGAGGAAACGTTAGGACAGTATAAGGAATTGGATAAAAGCAGAGTTCAAGCAGTCAAGGTGACCTGTAGTTAGGTTCCTACCTTGTCTACATCCATTGACCCTTATTCCCCTACAATCTATTCTCCACTTAATGGCCAGAGTGATCCTTTCATATTCATAAGTCAGATCATGGGAGTCCTCAGCTTCAAATCCTCCAATGACTTTTTATTTTCTTTAGAATGAAACCCAAGCCTTTACTAAATGCTACATGGTCCTACTTTACCAGAACCCATGGGCTCTCTCTGACCACCATCTCCCTTCCCTTCCGCTGTGTCAGCCAGCTTGGCTTTCTGTCAGTGTCTCAGGTTTGCACTGTGTGCTCACAGCCTGTCACTCTCTTTCCCTGCCTTATTTTTCTTCAGAGTACTCACTTTGCCTATCATATACTTATGTATTTACTGTCTGAGTTGCCCTGTTGGAACGTAAACTCCATTTTAGCAATAACTTTGTTTTATTTACATCTGTACCTCCAGGGCCAGAACATACCTGTACATAGTAGACACTCAGTACAAGGTTGTTGGGTGAATGATAAATGAATGAAGTAATATGATTAATGGAAATTAGAAAATAGAGAAGGAACTAATTAGATCATTCATATATATGAACTGACTCATATATATGACCTGATCTTTCATATATATGACCAGTCCTCACTGTTGAATAACTGTAGCCCCATGACCTACTCATGTGTCAACCCCAAACTGAACCAATAACAATGTTTTTCGGATTTCTATATCTCTCATTTCTTTATCCTTTATTAATGTGCAAATAGTTATTGGTTATTGTCTATATTCCAAGCACCATCCTAGGCATTGGAGATTCAGCACTGAAAAGACACATATACTTTCTTGCCTCAGAGAGCTGCCCCCACAGATTCTAACAGAGAAGAGAGATATTAAACAAATCACTACAGGAGGGAGAGCGATGAGTGTATTGTAGGGAGAAGGTAGTTCATCCTGAACACTCCTCCCTGGTGATACACTTTTGAAGTACGACTCTGAACATTTCATTTACTAACTCAGTTCTTCAGTGCACCCATTCCCTACTAAGTTAAATGAAACATCAACTGTCAGACCTACTACACTCTATTCTTGTCACAGAACCTCCTTGTATTTATCCAGACCCACGTTAACGGTACTTGTATTATGCTGGTTTGCTTGACCAAAATGCCCTTATCTCCTTTTTCCTACCTAAAATCCTACCTTCTGCAAGACGCATTTTCATTGGCTATTTTCAGCCTTTCTTTTGTCTGATATATATGTCTAAGGAGATAAATTTGCCTCTTGGCATGGCTTTAGCTTCATTCCACCAATTTTAATGTCATATGTTCATTATTTCCATTTTGTTATAATCCCTGGATTATTCAGAAGTATATTTCTTAAGTTTCCAAATATACAAAACATTTCTAGTTTATACGTATGTTATTGACTTCTAGATTAATTTCACTGTGGTTGAAGAACACTTTTGGTATGATTTCAACTCTGCCATTTGTTGAGGCTTGCTTTATGGCCCACTAAATATCTGGACAATTTCTATAAATGATCCATGTGTACTTGAAAAGAATATGTATTCTGTAGTCTAGGAGTGCAGTGTTCTATATGTGTCAATTAAATCAAGTTTGATAAATGTTTTCAGTGTATACTCACTGATATTTTGTCTACCTGTTTGATCATTTACTGAGAGAAATACGGTAAAAATTTCACAGTATCATTGTAGATTTGTCTATTTCTCCTTTTATTAATGACTATTAACTTTCTTTTTTAGAAATATATTTATTTCTTTTGAGAGAGAGAGAGAGACAGAGAGAGAGAGAAAGAGAAGGAGAGAGAATCCCAAGCAGGCACTGTGGGGGCTTGATCTGGATCTTGATACTGATATGAATCTCAATCCAAACCTTGAGATAAAGACCAGAGCTGAAATCACATATCAGTCATCTAACTGACTAAGCCACTCAGGTACCCCAAGTCTTAGCCACATTTTAAACCTATTCTGTTGATCTTTCTTTCTTTATCTCTGAACTTCCATCAGGAATCACTTACCATCTGCTTCAAGAACATCTTTTGTCATTATTTGCTTTGGTGTGGATCTGCTGCTCATGAATTCTTTGTTTTTACTTGTCTTAATATATATATATTTCACTTCCATATTCTCATTTTCATATTTTTACTCAGTGTGAAATTATAGATTGTCAGCTACCTTTTTTCCCCACAAAATATTGAAAATATCATTCCATTGTCTTCAGCTTCCATGTTGTTTATGTTAATTGAGAAGTTATGTATTAGTCTTACTGCTCCTTTGAAAGCAATGTTGTTTTTTTCTGGTTGACCTTAAGGTTTTCTCTTTGTATATGGTTTTTAGTATGCTTTTCCTTAGTGAGTTTTTTTTTCCTTTTGTGTTATTGTTGTTTTGTTGCTTTATATTCATAATACTTGAGAGTTTTAGGACTTGAAGCAGTAGCTTACAGTGTTTTATCAGTTTTGGAAAATTCTCTACAATTGTTTCTTCAAGTACTATTTCAGCTGCATTTTCTCTCTCTTCTCTGAAGGAACACTAATGACATGCAAGTTAAAAAAAAACATTTTACTCTAAACTATTTCTTTTTTTTTTTTTAAATGTTTTATTTATTTCTAGGAGAGAGAGAGAGACAGCATGAGCAGGGGGAGTGTCAGAGAGAGAGGGAGTCACAGACTCTGAAACAGGCTCCAGGCTCTGAGCTGGCAGTCAGCACAGAGCCCGACGCGGGGCTCGAACCCACGAACCGCGAGATCATGACCCAAGCGAAAGTCGGACGCTTAGCCGACTAAGCCACCCAGGCGCCCCATACTCTAAACTATTTCTTATGCTCTATTTTGTATTTTCCACCTTTTGTCTCCTTGTGCTTTAGTGTGTATATTTTCTTTTGACTTGTCTCTCAACTCAGCAAATCAACTTCTAATCTGATGCTGAATCTATATATTGAATTCCTAATGTCTATTATGGTATTTTTCAGGTATAAATTTACCATTCAGTTTTTATGGCTAGTAATATTACCACAATTTAATCATTCTTTGGTTATTGAGCAATTTAGGTTTTTTTTTTTTTTAATATTTCTAGTTTATAAATTATACCGCAACACACATCTTTGATTCGTATCAAAAATGCATTCATTCAATCTCTGAATATTTGCTAAGCACCTTATTTTTTCTGCCCCAAACTTTGTTGGACACTAACTAAGAATGAAAAATATATACAAAAGTTTCTCATTTTCCTGAGTTCATAGTGTCAACAGCATTTCCCTACCACGTTACTAGTGAAATATCTGAATACAGTTTTAAAACTTGTGTTCATTATGCAGTTTGTGGAGTTTGGGTTTCTCTAAAATTTACTTATTTATTTAGAGAGAGAGACAGTGCACATGAGGGAGGGACAAAGAGAGAGAGAGAGAGAGAGAGAGAATCCCAAGCAGGCTCCATGCTGACAGCACAGAGCCTGTCGATGGGCTTGTCCTACAAACTGCGAGATCACAACCTGAGCTGAAATCAAGTGTTGGATGCTTAGCTGACGGAGCCACCCAGGTACTCCTGAGTTACTGCTTTTATTTTCTATTTTATAATTTTTTTCTCTTTTTTAACTTAGCTAAATCAAAGAAGGGGCCTAAATCTGACTTTCTGCATTTCATTTTCTTAAAAAAAATTTTTTTAACATATATTTATTTTTTAAAGACAGAGAGTGAGTAGAGGAGGGCGGAGAGAGGGAGACAGAGAATCCGAAGCAGGCTTCAGGCTCCGAGCCATCAGCCCAGAGCCCGATGCAGGGCTCAAACTCACGAACTGTGAGATCGTGACCTGAGTCGAAGTCGGCTGCTTAACCAACTCAGCCACCCAGGCGCCCCTAGCATTTTATTTTCTTATAATTTTTTAATGTTTATTTTATTTTATTTTTGTTTTGTTTTTGTTTTGGGGGGTTTTGGGTTTGTTTTTTTTTTTTGCTTATTTTATTTTTGAGACAGAGAGACAGTGTGAGCTGGGGAGAGGCAGAGAGAGAGGGAGACACAGAATCCAAATCAGTCTTTAGGCTCTGGCTGTCAGCACAGAGTCCTATGCAAGGTTCTAAACCATGAACTGTGAGATCATGACCTGGGCTGAAGTCAGATACCCACTGACTGAGCCATCCAGGCACCCATCTAATAACATTTTATTTCTTTTCTGAAAGCATAAGTTATCCTTCATATTTCTTTGCTTATTATTTTTTGCTTATATTATTCTCACTTTTTAAAAAGAGATACCAGGAATTATCCTTTGATAATGAATAGTCTCCACAAATATTTATGAAAAATAAATCATTTTGTCTTCAGTTAAGGTACTTAAGAATAGGTATGCTGTGGTATGTCTGATCATTTCATTTGCCCATCAATTTATCAATTTGAATACAACTAACTGATAGTCCTTTTGATTGACTCATTAGCATCTGTATGTTTGTCATGAGTCCATTCTTTTTTGACAAAAGTCTCCAATTGGGCCATTCTGTGAATTAGAGGCAAGAGGATCAACTGAGCAGACAAAACAATATTCTAATATTCATATGCTCAGAATACATATATTTTTGATTTGGTGATTTTAATATCAAAATTTAAATCTTTAATTCCCATTGCCAAACTTTGTCTCTCCTGTTCAATTACTCACTAATCCTCGAGAGCCAATTCATTTATGTATGATACATAATAAGCATTAATTTCTCTTTTATTCATTCATTCATTGGGTAAACGTTTTTGAGTGCCTATTCTATTATGAGATATATGATATAGCTTCCTAATTGACATCTCAGAATCTGGAGTCAGATTAGCACAAGCTTCCAGTCCTAATTCTAAGTACTCATGGTTTGATTTTGGACAAGCTAATTAATATCACTGATGCTAATTTCCTCATATATAAAAGGGGATAGTAATTATTGTGAAATTTAAATGATATCATGAATATTAACATTTAGCTCAATTCCTGGCACATAGTTAATATTCAGTAAATGGTAGCTTTATGATGATAATGATGTCCTATTATTAGTATGATATTAGTATTAAAAGCAAAATATCATAAAGATGCAAACCAATTCCCGCCTTTAAAAATTCTGAAACCTCATTGAGGGGAAGCTGTGCACTGCTATATTTTTAATGCTATTCAAAAAGTAATTTTTGAGTTCTCATTGGATATAGGGAATTATACTACATAGTATTTGAGTATGTCTTTTAAAAAGTATCCCACAGACCTTAAGGAATATAGACATACTAAATATGTATATTCCCAAAGAAATTACTTACTGGTAGCAAACAATAGTCATGCTATAAAAATATGTTCTTAGCTTTTGTGAACAGAAAAAATTGAGTTTATGAAATCACTTAGATCATCAAGTTGGGGGATGTAAATAAGTATGACAGTCTGTTCTCAAATAAGTTTACATTGGAGAGACAAAACAAAGAGATTAAAACTTTAATGACTTAATGTTTTTTATTACTCGTGTTTATCATTAAACTTTTGAGGAAAAAACAGAAAATACAAAGAAAAGGGAAAGTACATAATTCTGGATCATTAACTTTTTTATTTCTCTCTTTATGTTTTGTTATACTCATACTTACAAAAATAAGGACATGTTAATTTTTTGTTTTTGATAATGACAATATCAGACATTAAATATGTATTTAAACATTTTTCACAGCATTAAATATATGCCTATACTATTGTTACTTAGTGCAAACCTTAATTTGTGTAGCCAGTGCTACTTCTCTATACTTTTCTATACACTTCTCTATATATTTCTTTGCAATTTCATGTGAATTTATAATTACTTCAAAATGAAACATTTAAAAAAGAAAAACAAACCTTCCCCAAGTGAAAATAGGCAGGGCTAAGAACAGAATATATGTAAAAGGAGAGCTCTTCGGAAAGAAAATTACTTGACTGTACTCCTGATCTAGGAAGGTTCAATACTCCTAAGCAAGGTTGTTGTTTTTAATGTATAAAAATATTTATCTGGCAGCTCTGAAAGAAAAAGACCATTAGCACTAGACACTAAGAGTTTCTTTAAATGAATGGCAGTCTATAATAACATTTTAAAGAAAAGTAGGCTCCAAAGTAGCTACAAAATGAGTTATTTTTTATTTATTTATTTTGAGAGGGAGAGAGAGAGAGAGAGAGAGAGAAGAAGCAAGCAGGGGAGGGCCAGAGGGAGGGTGAAATAATCCCAAGCAGGCTCTGTGGTGTCAGCACCGAGCCCACATGGGGCTCAATCCCACAAACTGTGAGATCATGACCTGAGTGGACATTGAGAGTCCAATACTCAACCAACTGAGCCACCCATGCACCCCTAAAATGAGTTCCTGGTTCTAACAGCAGATGGAGGTATTTTACGTATTTCTAATAGGAAATTCTGGACTAAGCTATTTAGAGACTTGCATTGGAAGTCCATTTCCCCATAAGAATAATAAAATAGGGTCAAATTCAGTGAAGTGTGTGACAGGGGAGGACTTTGCCTTACATCATTTATAAGAAGTAGGTCAGAAAAGTAGAAAATACTCTGGGAAGAGTGAAAATTAAATTCCTACATTTGAGATTCTTTTGCCTGTTCTTTTACTCACAAGAAATGCATGTGTATGTGTATGCATAGAGAAAAGTGTGTATGTATGTGTGCATGTGTATGCTGTGTAAGTGAGATTGAAGTGCTTTTTTTATATTGAAGTATACATACACACACATACATATGAAGATACTTATGAGACTTCAGATTGATATATATGAGCATATTAATATGAGACTTTATATGTCTCATAATATGTCTCATATTATGCTTACAAGTCTTGTAAAATACTTCATTGTGATTTTTCTAGGATGTCATATTTTATTATTCCACAGTTCAAAAAAATAGTTATTTCTAACATCTCTCTCACTCTGTCATGAAAATATAAGTAATTGGATTATCGTTATCCTAAAACATCAGCATCACATACTTTTGTACATTAGTTACCTATTGCTGTGTAACAAAACTACTACAAATTAGCATCTTTTTTAAAAATGTTTTTTATTTATTTCTGAGAGAGAGAGAGACAGAATGAGCACGGGAGGGTCAGAGAGAGAGGGAGTCACAGATTCTGAAGCAGGCTCCAGGCTCTGAGCTGGCTGTCAGCACAGAGCCCGATGTGGGGCTCAAACCCACAAACCATGAGATCATGACCTGAGCCGAAGTCGGACGCTTAAACAACTAGCCACCCAGGTGCTCCAGCATCTTAAAAATCCCAGTTTTATTATCTCCCAGTTCTCTAGGTCAAAAGTCCAAGTGAGCTTTCTGGGTTATGGCTTCATTAGGCTTCAATTAACATGGTGGCTAGGATGGACTCTCACCTGAAGGCACTAAGGAAGAATCTTTTCTAAACTATTTCAGGTTGTGGGTCAAAGTCAGTTCTGTGTGGTTTCCAGACTGAGTCTCCCTTTCCTTGCTGGCTGTCATCTCAGTTTCTAGAGGATGCCCATGTAACTTGGTAAATAGCCCCTTCCATCTTCAAAGCTAGCAATGGTATGTCAAATTGTCCTTCTGCTTTGAATCTGACTTCCTTTGGCTACCAGCTGGAGAAAACTCTGCTTTTAAAAGGGCTCCTATGAGTAGAATATGCTCACCCAGCAAATCTCCATACCTGAAGGTCAACTGTACTCTCGTACGTAATATGATTATGGGAGTGATCTCTCAGATTCACAGGTTCCAGGGATGAGGGCAGGACATCTGTGGGGCCATTTTTAGAATTTTGCCTGCTATACTGCTGCTTCCAGGTAAAGGACTAGTTTAGATAATCTCTTCATTTATATTTTAACTGTAGAATTCTTGTCATGGTGAACACTACCATAGAAAAGAAAAACATAGAACATGGCATTTAAATGTGTTAAAAAAACATGTCTAACAGCTGAAAAGTTTAAGTCAAATAGCCAAAATAACTAAATATCAATACCTTACTTAGAGTAGGGCTTCAGCTGGGACAGAGGAGAGGAAAAAATGCAAAATTCTCATGGAATATAATGACAGTAACTATAATGGGGCTTTCCATTTTAATGACCATCAAGTTTGAGAACTCAACAGTCTACCTGATGCCAGTATAACTAATGCAGGTGTTAAAATTCTCAATGCTAACTGCTTTAAGCACATAATCCAAAAGTAGCCCAGAGGAAATGTTGGTTTAGGTGCTCAGCTGATTAGATCCTGCTTTGCTCATTTCTGCCTTCCGGATTCATGAGAAAGGAACATTGTGTCAGCAGCTTCTGCCCTAAAATGTTCTCAGGTCTTGAGGCCACAGAACTCTTCCCAGAAGTACCAGAAAAGTCAGAATTATAAGCAAAGCCTGTGTCGTGTCAGGTGCCATTCTGAAGGGATCTCTGTAACGTGCTGATTGGCTTAGATCCAGGTCATGTCTTTGACTCTGGTGTCAGGGGTAGAGTGAGCTTCACTGGAACCACATGGACAGAGACTAAGGGAACGGTGGTTCCCAGGAAAAAAGAAGGGTAGGTTGCCAGGAGGCAGTGAAGGATGTTGAGCAGCACAAGCAGGAATCCACAGCAATGTCTTTACCATTCAAAAGATATTTTTATAGATATAAATACTTTTGGGTTATATGCAAATATCTCATTTGCTCAGTAGAGTGAAGCAGCAATAGTGGGCTGAAAGGAAACCTAGAGAGTTATTTTAGTGGTATTCAAACCATGCTCTGGGGAACCTCAGTGTCCCTCTGTTGCTATAAGTGAAAAAATGGAAAGTTTGGTCCATTTGTCCAATTTATAGAAGAAACTGCCAAGACTTTTCCTTCTTTATTTTCACATAAACTTTTTTTTAAAATAACTTTGGCACTTGAAAGCATTTGTTTATTCTAGAGCCACGTATAAAATGGTAAGGTGGTCTCTGATTTAGCATAGATTTATATCTGTGGTTATTACAAATTATATATATTATTTTACTGCATTCTCTTAAAAAGGATAAAAAATTCTGTGTCCCATTACATAAACAAGCTTGAGGACCATTGATATGCTCCCGTCTTCTCAATTTCAGGTGAATAAGTTGAGGCCCAAAGAAGTTAAGTAACTTGTCCAAGGTCGCTCAGGTAGTTAATCAAGAATTCTGGCTTTATGTCTCATTCTAATACTTCCACATCCTCTATGTTTAATATTTTAATATTGTCTTGATTTTATCTTACATTGTTGAAGAACTTGATTGTTGGTGGAAAGGCTAGTAAATGTGTAGGGAAGGAAAACAAGAATGTAGTTATAATACGTAATAATTGAATTTTATTAGAATGTAAATTGCATTTGTGGGCTTTGCTTACAATAACAAATATAACAGGGTGCTTGATGGGAAAACTTAGAAATGAGGCTTAGTTGTTTAGTCTGACTTTTGTATGAACCTATAAACCCTAAATTATCTTGTTTCTTCTAGTGTTTTTACTTATTTTAGTTTTTGCACCATGATGATTACTGACAGAAGTCACATAGAGGTAATAACATGAAGTGGTCACGAAGAGAAAGGAGTTAGACTAGCTGGGTAAAAATTCAAACTTTGGCAAAGCCCCTCTTTCTTTTTTTTGTTTTAGTTGCCAATTCTACAAGTTGATGTATAATTCCTCAGATGGTGGTGGTAAGGATGAAATGAGACAATACATGAAATCAAGCTGCAACATAAGACAGTAGGTAAAAGCACAGACTTAGGAGCCAAATGTCCTCAGTCCAAATTCTTATAAGCTGTTGTGACTTTGATCTAGTTACTTAACCTCTCTGCTTCTGTTTTTTCATTTGTAAATTAGAAATGATGATAACATCAACCTTACAGGATCCCTGAGGACTAAGAGTATCAGTGTTTGTAAAACATTTGGTACATTTATATGTACCTGTACTAACTGGCACTCATACAAATGAGTAAGTTCCTCATTTGTAAGTTCCCCAGTGCTTGGGACATAGTAAATGCTTAGTATGAGAGTTATTTGTAGTAGTCCCTAGTCACACCCTATCACCTTGTTTTATTTCCTTCATAGCACTTAACACTGTCTAAGATCATCTTATTTACTCATTTGTTATATCTTATTGTCTGTGTTTCCCCTTGAAAATATAAACTGCTTGAGGACAGGGACTGTCTCATCTCTTTCAGTGCTGTACATGCAGAGCCTGGAGCTTTGCTCTGCATAGAGATGACAAACTCAAGGAATATTGCTGAATGAATTAATGATTAAAACTAATAACATAAGCATAAATCCCCTAAGTACTTTAAATGTAATGTTGCTCTGTGATAATGCCTCTGAATGAGAAATCTTAATTATTTTTCAGGCCTTATCTAGATTTCTAAATGAAATGCTTACAAATTTCCTTGATTAGCTATGCTAATTTGACATTTATGACATGCATCAGAATGCATAGTTTCATTTAGGATTTTAACATACTATAAATACCTTGAGCAAAGCATAATTGACATCTTTTCTCCTATTCACATGAATGGATACAATACCTTGGTGTTTTACCACATTAACCCCAGAGGAGTTGCAATTTCTTAATGCTACTGACCTAGCTTTTCTAGCTCACAGCTGTTTCCTGGTACAGTGTCTGACCTCTGGGATAAAACAGAATTTAGGATGCCCTCACATTTGCTCCATGTTTTTATTTTATTTTTCCCCCAAAGTATGGCTAACTGACAAAGTCAACTGTCATATTATCTTGTGTTTTTGGCAACAAGGCCTCTCAGCTCTAGGCATTAAAGGGCTAAACCCTTAATTATCGATGATTTCAAAAATGCAGTTTATTGGTTCAAACTCCTTGTTTTGCTTCAGCAGAAAATACATGGACTTTGGATTGTCATCAGTTAAAGTTATGGTTAAAATTAGTAGCACATATAAATTCAGCAAATTTATGAGTGCCAGCACAATGCTACACACTTTCCGTATATTCTGTTATTTAATCTCATAAAAATTCTTGGAAGTGACTATTATTTCTACTGTTGTTGTTTTTTTTTTCCTTATGAGAAGAATCATGCCCAGAGAACCTACTGGATATTCTAGGGTCAGCTAGTAACTGGCAGAGTGGTGATTTGAACTTCAGTCTCCAGAGGCTAAATCCACTCTTTTTTTCTACTATACCAATGATTCCCAGATCAGCAGCATCGGCATCTCCTGGGAACTTGCTAGAAATGAGTTCTCAAGGCCTGGTCCAGATCTAGGGTGGCAGTCAGAGCAGCAGTCTGTGTGTATCCTCCAGGTAATACTAGCCAAAGTCTGAGAACCATTGCACAAACACATAAGCCTACATAACTTGGCCCAGCCAGGTAGATTACTAGGTGAGTTAAATGACTAGGAGAGATGTAATATTAATACAATTTTAGAGAAGGATGTAATATAAATAAAATTTTCAGTAGCACTTTTTTCTTAAAACATAGGCTGTCTTATGTCTATTTTTACTGTCCTTTATTTTAGTTCTTTCATTAAATTTGGTTTTGAATATTAAAAAAAATAACTATATCTCCATCTTTAAGTGGCCAATATTATTTTCAATGTATACCTGAAATTTGTTATTGCTATGGCTTGAGCAATGATTATTTCATATCTAAAAATATTAAAAATTTCACTTTATTAGTTTATTAGTCTTCATGTTTTGGGTTTAGGTTTTAATGATTGTAGCCCTGTTGGAAATACATTAATTGCATTCTTTTTCCCATCTCAGTAAATACAAATGAGTATATAAATTTGTTCTTTTCCCCCAGGAATCATGAGACTAACTTTATTTTATTAACAAATGCTGATGAATGATCCAGCCACTGTCTTAAGTGCTTGTTATTAATACTCATTTTCTGATTATTTCTTTTAAAAGCATAAATAGCATCTGTGAATAATCTGTGGCATAATACCCATTATCTTTGTGTATACTGTATTATTTCTTAAAATTTCCTTGTTCATTAGGGACCTTATTTAATTTTCAAATGCTGTTCATCTAGAATTTCTGACTCATTTTCCCCTGTCTCTTTAAAAGCTATACTAAGATTTCTTAAGTGCTTACCATGACTCAGGTCAGGACTTCATTTTTCATTGTTTATCATGTGAATTTAGGTGTTAAGACTATCCCTAAATTAAAAAATCAGGTGACTGAGAGAGAGTGGAACTAGTCCAAGGTCAAGGAGTTAGTAAGTGGGAGGATCAGAATCTGAAACTTAGAGCATGACCTCTTAAAACATGATACCTCCTCTTATATTTTAAAAGCCTTCTTATATTGCTCTTTTTTTTATATGTCCCATTAAAAGAAAATTTTGATGTTTTCTTTTTCTTTTTTTTTTTTCATTTCAAATCCTAAACTTAAAAAAAGTCCCCTAAGGTGTAAAGTTGTATAGACCAAGGACTGTAGCCTGTAACCATATAGTACACACTGCCTGATAGAGAGTAGGAGTTTAATAAGGGAAGAATAGATTAAAATGATAATTTTGGATACTTTTTATTATTATTTTATCATATTTATATTAATTATTACATAAATGAATATCCACAAGAAGCACTTACTATAAAGCTGATTAGATGTCAGCATTTGACAGTTACTTTTTCAAATTATGAAATTTGAAGTTGAGAAAAAAATTGACATTATGACATAAAAACCTATTTCTTTTTAAGTCCCACTTTTTTCACTTTTAGCTTTCACCTGCTTGCTCTATATATCAAAAAAAGGTACTTCTTTTGAGGTGTATCCAAAGGAAAGTACTTCCAACAATAGAACAGATCCCCAGGAGAACTGTCTTGTTGTGAGGACATAGGATTTGAGTCACATTTACTATGTGTACCTTCAACTGTGCTCCATGCTTAGAGCACTATTAACCATAGAGACATATTGACACAAAAGGCCGTAAGCCTGCTGAGGGTCCAGGAAGTGAAACAAGTCAAACAAAATGATTTCTGGATACTTTCCTCTTCCAAAAATCTGTTATGAAATCTCGCATCAACCTCTGGTGCATTTTACTTGTTAATTGACCCAGAGAATCAAGTTTTCATCTCTATAACATTCACAGCCCAAACAAGTTATGATAATCTGAGATTCTCCTTGAATCTTCTGCTTTTCCAAGATTTGGCAGACATTATAAAACATGCACAAAACGTTAACATTTCTCCAAGGAATCCTATATTCTTTGATTGATTTTAAATATATGGAAAGTAACCAAGAAAATGAAATAAGTATGATCCTAAAAAAGAATGAAAAGTTAACAAATATACTTCACATATCCAAATGCTTAATTCTGATGTGTGCATTTAATTCTTTAACTGAATTCAAATTTCTATTTCTGTTCTATGTTCTAAAAAAGCCCGCTAAATAAAAGTCTAATGCTTGCTTAAATTACGTTAAAGCCATGATGAATGGTGGGAAAAGATTAGCATCTAGGAAGATAAAAATTATAATTAAAGATAGTCCTGATAAGAGGAAGAAATGTTCAGATGCAAGCCAATTCCATTCTTTAGAAAGGTGTGATAGTTCACAGAGGGGAAAAACAAACAAATAAACATTAAGTTCTTAATGAGCACATTCACAAGGTAACTTCTGGGACATTGCAGAGATAAGAGACTTTCAGGAAGCTCTTGGAAACACCACACTTTAAAAAGCAAGTTGGCTTCTATGTCCTTTCAACATGTCCCCGCATGTGTGCATTTAACAGACCTATCTATTTGCCTTTCTGCTGTCTCCACTCTGGGTAGAATCCATTTCTGGACTCAGAGTGTCAAAACCTGAGGACTAATAGAAACGGATTAGAATTTTGGTTTTGAAAGCCTCTGGATTCAGGGACCCTGGGGATGAGCCTGGAAGAGAGGTTAAAACAAGCATTTCCATTCCTCTACTTATATGTTGAGCTCCTACGAAGGCAGTGCAGTGTTATGGTTAAGAATAGAGATGTTATTGTTAGGCTCCTTCAGTCCAAATACTAGACAGTGACTCAGCACTTACTAGCCCTATGGCCTTGGATAAGTACCTTACTTTTTGTCTCTCAGTTTTCTGAGGTACTTCACTCTAATGGTTAGATTAGTGCTTGGCATATAATAAACACCCAGTAAATAGTTACATGAACAAAGAGATTTGCTAATACAAAACAAAGCAAAAGACAAAAAAAGAAAAAAGTAAACCCTTAAAGCTATTAACTGTAAGATACTGTAGTTATAAAACCTAAGGGCTATGGAATACGAGAGTCCTTGTCCTACTTCTGCTACTTCTTTACTAAACTCTTATATACCATGTTCTTTTAAATCATATATATTGATTTTGTTTTATATTCCTTGTTCTACTAAAGATTCATAAAGCATGTATATTATGTTTGTGTATTATAATTTTGAATGGTTAGGTCAGGGGGCAGGTGGGAAAGACAGTCTTATGATTTGCTTTTTACAAGTATCTGGTTCCTGAGACATAGGTAGATCAAGGTTTGATGATGGATTTTTAAGAATGATAATAACAATAATATTGATAATAATCTCTCCACGTAATGGTCAGAGGAACTAGGATTATTCTTTTTTTTAATGTTGAGTTATTTATTTTGAAAGAGAGAGTGAGGCACAGGGTGCATATATGTATGCCCAAGCGTGAGAAGGGGAGGGGCAGAGAGAGACAGAGAGGAAGAATCCTCTGTCAGCACAGAGCCTGATGTGGGTGTCAGTCCCAGGAACCGCGGGATCATGACCTGAGCTGAAATCAAGAGTCAGACACTTAATTGACTGAGCCACCCAGGCACCCTAGGAACTCGGATTATTCTATATGATATGAGAAAAGACAGCAGTGATTTAATAGTCATATTATTTAAGAACATACACAGAATATGGTGAATAGTACTTATCTTTCTCAAGTTCAGAATAAATAAGGAAAATAAACAAGGATTTCATTGAAGCATATTCAACAAATGGTCACTTACCAGCTACTCTGTTAGGTGTGAGGAGATATATGGTCAGTCTCAAAGAAATAAGCAGTTTAATGAAATATTCAGTTTCTATAGACTAGAGCAACTTGAAAATTACTACTGAAAATAGAGTTGATTAGACCAGAAAGTAAAGGAATTGCTTTAAAGATAAAATGGAGGCACGCTAAAAAGGCATAGGAACCAAGCTAAAAAAGTTCTCAACAGCCAAAGCTGGAAAAATGTGGGCAAAAAGATAAATATAAGACAAAGAATAAAATAAATATTTATGAATTTATACTTACGTTAGAATAGCATAACAATAGGGGCGCCTGGGTGGCTTAGTCGGTTAAGCGTCCGACTTTCGCTTAGGTCATGATCTCGCGGTTGGTGGGTTCGAGCCCCACGTAGGGCTCTGTGCTGACTGCCAGCCCAGAGCCTGGAGCCTTTTTCAGAGTCTGTGTCTCCCTCTCTCTCTGACCCTCCCCTGCTCACGCTGTCTCTCTCTCTCTCTCCTAGAAATAAAAATTAAAAAAAAAAAAAGAATAGCATAACAATAATTACTGCAGGCAAGATCCATCAACAGAGGCTAAAATTAGTGGGTGAAAGTTTAAGGTAAAACAGTATATTTCCAAATAAGGTCTAGGAACATAAGTATTTAAATATCTATTAGCTACAAGGAACAATATAATAATTTTACAGTGGAGAAATTTGGTAGATAGCATTTTAACCAATTGATCAGTTAACATTACCAGTAATAAGACAAATAGACATCATGTATCTTCTGAAATGATCTGATGAAACAGACCTCTGTGATGCTCTTACCCCAAAATCCATTACCTCAGTCTAATCATGAGAAGACATCAAAGAAATCCAAATAAAAGGATATTCTACAGATGAGTTTTCTCTAAATGGAGACAAAGGAGACATGGTAACCGAATGCAATGTGGTATCCTGGATTGGATTCTGAAAGAGGAAAAGGACATTAGTGGAAAACTTGATAAAATCTGAATAAAGTCTAAGTATAGCTAATAGTATCACATCAGTAGTTTTGATAATCGTATGATGGTTATGTAAAATGTTAACAGAAAGGGTAACTTGGTGAAGGATATATAGGAACTATCTGTGGTATTTTCATGACAATTCTATAAATCTAACATTATCTCAAAATAAAGAGTTAAAAAAATAGATCCTAATCTTTTGAAATTCTGAGGTTTCTCAGGTATGATTCTGAAACAAAGCAAGGACAGCAACTAGAAATCTACAAAAACAGCTCTAGCCTTGCAATTTTGTAGAATTTTTCTGGATAGTTTCTCATGCTTCAGGAATGTATTTTTCATATAGCTCCCTTCACCAAACAATGCCATGTTGTTTCAAGTCAGTTAATATAATATATATAATGTATGCAGAATGTGTATATAAAGGCTGGACAAGGTGACTTTTTGTGGTATAGAGTCATCATTAACAAATACACCATGTAGAAAATGTTTTGCAGTGACAAAGTCACTTTCTTACCTTCATTTGACATATTAGTTAGATAACTGAAATCTTTGAAACCTTCAAATAATAAATGGCCAATCCCACAAATACCATATGTTTGCACGTATAGGAGGATTAGGAGGAACTTAACAGAGGACTATGGGGGAGAAGAAGGGGGAAATGGTGGGGGAAAGGGAGAGAGGCAAACCATGAGACTCTTGAATGCTGAGAACAAACTGAGGACTGATGGGTGTGTGGGGGGGTGATGGGCATGGAGGGGGGCACTTGTGGGGATGAGCACTGGGTATTATATGGAAACCAACTTGACAAACTATCTGTAAAAAATAAATTAATTAATTAATTTAAAAAAATAAATGGCCAATCCTAATTGGGAGGTAATTTCCAGAGTGTGTGAATTTGAAGTAGATGTTAAATGGCATGAAAATAGAAACAAAACTAAACACTTATAAAAGAGTACATACGTGTGTGTGTATGTATTTTTTCTAATAAATTGTCTAGAATTTCCTTATAACAATGTTTTAGTTCTACCTCTCTACACAAAAAGAGACCTCTTTGGGTCAGTTTTGTGGGGTGGGCAATTTTTGTGCCTGCAATTACCAGACAACATACAATCTTGTGCATAAATCATTGCTGCTGCAATTAGCTCATTTACCACTTCTGCCCTGGAGACAGAGCAAGTCGGCCCTCCCTAAACAGCTGGGATGGAATTGCTAGAAGGGCTGTTGGTCCCTTTTGAAAAACAGTCCTGGCCTCCCACCTCTGCCAGGTGTGTCTTCGTTCACAAGGATTAGGGGCGGGGCAGAGGTCGCTACCTTTTAAAATAAAAATCCACTAAATTAGGAGCATTGATGATGTTGGATCTAAAAAAGAGTAAGATAATTGACCTGAGGTACTTGCAAGCACTCGGGAGCATTATTTTATCCTCCTATAATGCTCTTTAAACTGCAATTTACTAAACTCACTAAAATAGGAAAAAGGAAACTGTCCTCACAACTTCAAAACAACTTTTCTTTCGTGAGAACAAGTCACTTCTAGTTACAGCAAAGGAATTATAAACAAATCTGTTCAGTCCATTTGTCATTTGTGTTCCTGTCGTTTGTCGGGTTGCCCCAATTACACCTTCAGATTTTATTTTTGTTTTACACACTCTCATTAGTATTTTTCCCTATAGAATTTTTTACTCATCTCTCTGAGGCATAATTGTATTCTAGCAGTCTGACGAGTTACTTGTTTCTTTTCTGTTATAAAATGTCTTCCTTCCATAGCATTCTGACTTGTAGAGGGAATTGCATAGAAAAACATTAGGGAATACAAAATACAAGACTTGAGCTGGTAAATTAAAATTAAAATATACCATATCACCTAA
The DNA here is from genome assembly GCF_003009895.1 of Hyaena hyaena. Lineage (NCBI taxonomy): Eukaryota > Metazoa > Chordata > Mammalia > Carnivora > Hyaenidae > Hyaena > Hyaena hyaena. The sequence continues at coordinate 17,874 of NW_024081441.1, read as the reverse complement.
TATTTGTGCTTAAAATGTTAATGGAAACTAATTGTTCACTTGTTATGACCTATATCCTCTTGAAATATATAGTTTCTGAGTCATTAATCTGAAGCAATATTTCTTGGAAATTCATTCAGCTTTCTGCTCTATCTGAACTTTGTGGACCTCTCATTTATTTGATGGGCATACATCTACATTAAAGTGTAGATGATGGACTCAGCAAACCAGATTTCACATGGATTCAACCCCACATGCCAGATTCCTGGCACAAAGGAGGTTGACTAAGTGAAGCCTATTCCATTATAATATTATTTTCTGTAGAACTGAGTTTATGTGCAGTAGTATCATTGTGTTAATTTATTTAACTAAATATGCCCTACTGAGAAAAATACCATTTACAGAATTTCTAATATATTAAAAGTCTCAATATATTTGTAGATAAGATTCCATAATTTATTTTGTCCATGATGACAAAAAAGAAAAACACAATAGTGGTTTTAAAGTTATGGGCTCTACAATAGGAATTTCATTATGTTTCTAGATTGAGTTTATTATTCCAGTAGAGATTTGGGTTTAATGCTTATGTAAGAGAAACTTTCTTTGAAATTTTCTATAATAATGCAATGGTGAGTGAAATTAATTTCAAAGTATTCTCTGCTTTCTTTATACTAATCTGATATTATATATGGATTAATTATAGCATATAGGGATAGTATTATTACATAAGACATAGAAGTTTGTGCTCTAAAACTTTCACTTCCCACAAAAAGTGGTAAAAGTGACTTCTATGGAACAAATTTCTGGCACTGCTTTTCAGAATGTTTTTTTTGTTAACAAAACTGTTTGTGTTAACATTATAAATGTTTTCATACTCTGGTTTCTCTTCAGATTGAATAAATCTTTCACCCTTTAACATTATAAAAGTTTTTCCAAAAATTGAAGTAATTTAAAAAAATTTATAGGAAATTTTTATAAAAGTATAATAATATCTAGAATCAGGCTATACTCATGCTTAGTGACTTATATACAGAGCTCTTTTACCTTGGATATTTAACATTACCAAGTTAGGAGGTTTTTTTTTTAAAGCCTAATGATACGGTTTGAGAAGTCATTAATGAGAAAAAAGTTTTAAGTATCTGTCCCTTTAAAAGCAAATATATTTCGAGTATTAGCCAATTCGTCCAAGGTTCAAAAATGGCAACCTGTTAGTTTCTACCATTCTACTGTACATGTTCTAAAGCTTTTATGTAATCCTTGTGTTCATGAATCAAAATTCCCTAACTGCCCACATGTCTCCTGTATTTTTAAGATTGCCTGACAAATAAATGACTCTGAAGATAATTCATCAAAAATTGTAATTTGTAATTCTAACACCTTTTTAAAAGGTACATAACTTTCAATCACACCCCGAGGGTCAATATGTTATAATTTTGTTTTACTTAAGCTTATAAGAACTCAGATAAAAATAACTGGGTTTAAGTGCGATTTCCTCTGTTTTTTAGTCTCAGAGGGGGAAATTTTAGATTAGTTTTTTTTCTTCCCCTGGGAAATATACAATTCTCTTGTGTTATGGACATTAATGTTCAGTAATAAGTTAGTCCTCAAATACCAATAAGATGATGTGGGCTTGATGGAAGTTAAATGTCCCTAAATCCTATGAATTGATCTGCAGGAGCTGTTTTCCGCATGAGTGGTGGCTTCACCCAGGCAGACATCCGCAGAGCTGCGGAGGTCAGGGTGATGGAGGAGGAGTGGGTTTGGCGGCACATATGCACTCTATTCCTGACAGTGTCTTGCTTCGGCAAAGGGAAGTGAAGCGCGTATACCATGCTCAGTGGCATTTCCAAATGCAGCTCAGCTGGGGGCCCAGGCTTATTGCATCAATGGCACATACCGGGCAAAAAAGGAAATACATAATTTTGTCAAAGTAGTAGATCACAATCTACCAATCCTTCCCTCCCCCTTCAAAATCATCACCCCCACACACTAATAGCACTAATAGATACAGTCTTTATGCATATTTCAGTCACAGCAGTATTTCTAATGCATATGTGAAAGGGCCCTTAATTTATGTCTACCAACTGTGTGGTGCCCTTCTTTTGGGTAATGTCATCATCCTAATGGTGTTTCTATTATACTCAAAGGTAGCAAATGAGGCTTATTGCAAGAAGGTAATTGATTTTCACTGAGTGAAAATGTAAATAGCCATAAGAAATCCTATGAAAGATAAGCAGTTCAAAATTGCCAGAAAAAAAATGATTTGTATACATGACTTATTGGTCCAAGTATATAAAACGTTTCTTTTCTCAAGTCGATACCACAATAACTGTATTTCACATCATTTTATTTCAAATTGAAATAAAAATTGAAGAATTTTGATGATCTTGCTTTTACCAGTTTGCATATATTATGAGAATTATCATCTTATACGGAAGGGGGCTTCTTTTTGTCACTGTGTCCTTGTAATAGAAACCAGGTGAATAAAATTCCTCTTATGGATGTGTAAAGAGAAATAATTCTTCTTTTGATTTCCTATAGTAAGAAAAGTATACCATCTGTATCAATAATGTATTCATTAAAATATATAAGGCAAAATCTCATTGAAAGCATAAATGTCATGAATTCAAGAAAAAAGCAAAGCTCAAAATGTGCTTTATTATTACAAAGAGAGATTAGGTAGAATCACAGGGGCTTAAGAATTTTATTTGATGTGAATACAGTTATGACTGATATTTTCCCACAAGTAAATATCATTCTTAAAGTTTATATTAGCAAAAGAAGAATTGAGGCAAAATAGAATATCCAAGGCAATGAATTTGTTTGTTAAATAATGGCATTTTTAAATGTACAGTAAGGAACTCATAAAACTATTTTTGTTCCCTCCACAAGTGAATATAGACATTTGCACATTGCTATTATAACCAATAGTACTTGCATCCCCATTACTGTTTTCTGATTTGAAAAAATACCTTTTCTCTGAAGAGCCACTTAACAGAAAAGCAGCATTTTAATCACAATAGTCTCCCTCTTCTACTTAAATCTGTTGTAATGGTAATTAAGAAGTAGACCATACATTTTCCCTATTCCCTTATTTTATCATGCTTATTATTTGAAAGGGACTTTTATTAAAGAAATTATAAAATATTTAATGAGAATATTTTTGAGTTCTTGACTTAGAAGAAGGTCACTTGGATTAAAAAGAAGTTATCATCTGTGTTGACCTTTGAGTTGGCAGATAGAGAGATTTGATAAATTTTATCTCTGCAGTCGAATAGGGAATGGGACAGGAAGAGAGTCCAAATTCCTTCCCAATGGAAGGAAGTTTAAAGAAGCATTTTTTTCCCTTTTACTTTCAGCATCGTCAGATGCAAAATCTTTAACATCTGTTTTATTCTTTATAACGTATATGGCTAGAGGCAGGCCTGACATAGCAATCAGTTCAAACAGGAGGTAAACTGAAACCTTGTTGACTTATTACACAGTGCCATGAACAAAATACACTCCTTAATATTAATTAGTCCCCAACCAAGCCCTTTAGTTTCTTACAGTTTTAGATTCTGACATGCAGGACTCCCTAGTGATACAGAGATTTCATTAATCACTTCCAGAGCCCTGTACAAAAATTCCACTTAGTAGAAAACACAAGCTCAAAACAAGAAATTCAAATTGATGGGGAAAACAAGACCTTGCATGTGTATTTCATTAAGAAGAAAACATCAAATAGGTTTATCACAGGGTGACTTTCCAGTTTCCACATTCTAAATTTGCCATTTCATTTAAAAACCCAGGTCTTTAATTTTGTTCTTTCTTAATGTAATGACCCCAGGTTTATTACGCTGTGTAAATAATGAAAACAGGAATGGTTTAAAGCCTGCTAAGTAATTAGTACATTCAGATATGAAATTGCGGTAAAGATGGTGGGCAAGGCATCAGTCACTCTATTTAGTGTACTTGATAGGGAGTGTGTGGTGAGGAGAGATCTACAGGATACTAACAAATATGGATCTGAACATTTTGGAAGGACACTTGTTTGTTTCTAATGACCTTAAAACTTTTTAAAACTATATGACGAAGGTAAATTTGTGCAATCAAAAATTGTTTGAATAATGTAAAACAGTATCTATCATTAAAATAATCTAATAGTTTTATGCATTTGTATTTTAAAAAACTTATGTTGTTTATATTTTGAAAAGTTGTTAAGAACTAAAAGTTATTTCAACAATTTTTATTTGTGCTGGAAAAGATAGCTTTTTTTTATAGGTCATTTTACAGCGTCCCAAATATAAGATAATACTCTCTTTTATAGAACATATATCATATTTATTGGTTTTTATACTATTTCCCTGCTTTGAATTATAAGAGAATAAACAACGGTGTCTCCTAGATTTTCCATTCCAAATCTCGGGTGTAATCATGGTTGCAATTTTCTTTAAGACTGAGATGAGAATACTGTTGGCAGTATGTGACTATCGTTCAGTCCTGAATCCTGGAAACTTTAATTCAGGTGCATTGTGGGCACATAAAATTTGAGTTCAAATGCTTTTAAGAAGTCATGCCATTTTGTCGTTTGACACTAATTTTCAACCCAGCATGCTTTAGCAATGACTGAAATTAGTTCCAAGTGAATTACATCTAAGCTATTTTCTACCGTCTAGAAGAAATTCTTTATGCCAACTGAGTCAAGAGAGGTTTTTGAAATTTCATTTAGTATGTATTATGGTATGGATCTCATGAGCGTAGACAATCAAGTGTCCTGATTGTACACACCATTGAGATGTCACTGAATTGCTTTTTTGCTAATACTGTTCAACTCTAAATATATTCTTATTGGTCAGAATACACATTACGGACAATTCTCTGCTTTCTTTCCAAGCCATCAACAAGTGTTATTTCTGTGAAGTCCATGAGAGACATACTGACCCATGGAAACTGAACTAAAACCAGCAATTCTTTTTCCTCATGACAATAAAGAATTACCATTAAATATGTCTTCTACCTGCCGATTTTGAAAAAGTGTTCTGTAAGTGTGTGTATCATAATTCAACTTCTGTGCCCTGAACACATAGTTGAGACTAAAATTTTTATGAGAGTTGGAGGCAGAGTATTTAGGCAACATGACTATCATGAAGAGATATCATTTGACCATAAGGAAAAGAAGTTTCTAGGCCTTAAATAAAATTGAATCTTAAAAAAGTGAAGAGGAACTTTTATGGACTTATTTGAGTATTTTGAATTTTTAGGTCATTTCTTTTAGTTTATAAAACAAAAATAATCTGTGGTAGATAAAGATTTGATTTGACCTACACATTTCACAAAGGGTATAAATGATGTTGGTTTAATCGATATTCATGTAAATAATATCACTGGGTGATGGAAAATATAGGAAGTATATAATCAAATTTAAGATATTAAATTCAAAATACAAAGATCAAAACAATAGTGGAATATATGGTACTGCATTTCAGTGGAAAAAATACACAGACAATTTCAGGGGGTTACTGTGCTTCTAAGATTAAACAACAAATTATATCAAATGAATTAAGAAAGTTCCTCAAAATGCCTTTTTCTTGAGTAATATTTTTCCCATCAAAAAGGCTAGAGTCTCAGAATTTGGTGAAAAGTTCAACATTTATATATGAAGATAGTCTTCCTTTAACATTTAAAACCTTCCATTGTGATAATTTACATGCTTTAAAACTACGAAAAAGTGGTGGAAGTAAATAAATAAGTAATAAAAAGCACATCAAAGTAGTTATGACGAGACAGCCAGATGGTGGAGAATTGCAGTACTTGCTGTAATTTTATCAAAATTACTATTGTCATGGCATGTTAGTTTTCATAAGAATTTGTACAGTCACTGATCTCATACAGACAAATTAATTTCAGGTTCTCTCATGTGTAGTCACATAACAGCTATACTTGAGCACGCACAAAAGAAAATTAAATAATCATAGTCACATAAACTTGAAAAGCAGCACAATATCTTAAGTTTACTATTCCATAACGTCTTGGGATCAGTGATCATTTCTGTTATGTTAGACTCAAATTGATCTACAGTGGTACAGCCATTATGTAGTTTCTGCTATGTTTAGTCTTCATTATATGAAGGTACCGTGTCATGTATTCTATTAGTGAAGAATTGTTATTAAAGCAGTAATGTTGTAATTCCCTACATTTACGGCCTTTCTTCAAGTTTCATTCTTTTATCTCTTTTATGTCTAAAGGGATAACAGAGCTTTTTATGCTTCCCTTTAAAGATAAATACAGATATGGATCCTCAACGATTAATGAGTTTAAATGAGATTTGAATCAAGAATGTTCATTACAAGTTTCAGATGTCCCCCTTCCTTTCTTTGTCACAGAATTATGAAAAGAAATCCTGACACTGTGCATTATACATATCTACAACAAGTTTCAGTTCTAATGGCTTCTTCCTAAAGTCATTGATTTGTATTGTCTCATTTCATAGCCCAAGTTCTTTCTACCATGCCATGTTCCACTGTGTATCAGATCTGGTGCAACATCAGTGTACACTGGGCCTCAGTTCCTTGTGCCATAGATGTTAATCTGCTGAATTTACTTCATAGACATTGGAGATTGTGCTGAGAACTAATGTTCATTAAAGCAAGTTTCAGTTTTTATGACCTTCAAATAGAAAAGGCAAACATTTTTACTATTTCAGTGACCTCAAACAAATTATCCAAACAAGTTTAAATATATCACCTAGCAAAATGATGGCAGTCGTAAATATCTTAGGAAATGTCTCATTAGATATTTTAATCTTTTATTCACTTTCCACCAAAAAAGTGCTACAATCAACTCTGTACTTGTGCCTTTAAAGAGAAAGAGATTCTTAATTCACTGAATTTTAGTTATCTACGCTTAAGTGCTTTGTGGTCTTAAATGTATATATAGCTTTTATTTTGTGATACTGTGTTCATATTAAAAGTAACACATGTCTTAGAAATTTCAAGTGTAAAATCTTCTTCTAAAAATACATAAACTCTGGGAAAAATTGTGCATTTTAGAACATTTGTGGCTTTTTCAAGTTTGAGTTAGCACTTATTCTACTGGCTTTTTCTCAGTAGATAAATGGGAGCTTTAACATCATCTCTGTTTGGGAGGAGGCTGTAACAGGAATGCCCCTGAGAGCAATATTCCATGCATGTTCAATGTAGTTTTAAATGTTACTTTTCTCTTTAAGTTACTGTCATGTTAATTCTCAGTACTTTACTTGAAATTACTATAACTAATATAGTTTATACTCAGAATTATGAAGACTTTACATTTGGTGAAATGTCTCTGAGTTATATTACTAAGTTATAGCTTTATAAATTAAGTGACACACTAAGAGTTTATAATAAAAATATTAATGGAAATGGAGATAAAGATATTCATGGCAGCATTATTAATGCTAATAAAGACTGGGAAGCAAGGTATCTGACCACAGGAGCGTTGCTAAGTAGATTACATTTCATCTATGGAATATTATGAAACATTAAACATTTTCCCATAGTTTTTAATAGTATAGGAACTTGCTTATGCTGAAATTTTAATTGATAATAATATATTATAAAATGTATATACATGTTATCTAACTATTAAAACAATATAGAAATGATTATTTTAAAAGGATGCTGAAAATTTGCCACACTGGTAAGGTAGTTGTCTGTGGGTGCCAGGACTATGCAGATTCTTTTCTGATTCCTTATATGTTTTCTATATTTTCCTAGTATTTTATAATAAACATGTTATTTTCTTATAATGTAAGGAAAAAAGAATAAATGGGAAAAATGACACATCACATATAAGAATATAAAATATCACGTGTAATTTCAATCCCAACATATAATTATTTTTATTTTTAAATATCAGTATAGTACTTTCTATATTGTAATATCTACTTTTATGTGTTTTTACTCCTTAAGATTGTGACTGAGTTCAGAGACTATATCTCTTGTTCCTAACACAGGTGCAGAGGGCAAAAGTTGCTTAGTACATTTTTAGTGAATGGATATATGATATTCTATGGGAATACCTGTTTTTATAGTTGAAATTTACTTTCCTACTACTTCTTTTCCACTTTTTCTACTTACCCCAAATACATAATGCTTTTACATAACTTTGCATAAACTTGATAATGATAATTTTAATGTTGTTATAATATTCTATGAGATTAAAAGTCATTATCCAAGAGATGGATATTTCACTTATTTCCTATACTTGTTATTATAGACAGAATTTTAGTGAATATTCTCACTCAGTTACCTTTATGTTTCTTTTAAATTATTTTTTACGATAAATTCCTAGGACATTACTGTTTCTTCAGAAGGCATGACCATCTTTATAATACTTGCTATATATTTCTTGATTGTATTATCTATTGGTAATATAACCAACAATGAGTATATTGATTTCTTCTTTATATACATCTGAATTGAGTATTAAGTTTAGATATTTTTCTTGCATTTAGTAGTTATTTTTTAAAAATCCAGATTGCTTTAATTGCTTTAATTTGATTACAGTTTCCCATATATCAGTTTTCTAATTTTTTTTAATGAAAAGTCTGTTTATATCCTGTGCTCATTTGGAGTTTTTGAGATTTCTAGAACTACACCTGAATACACTAATTGTGCATTACAGAAAAACCTTTTGCATATTATATTTGATGCAAATAATTTTTCCAATATGTGATTGTTCCTTTAGTTTTGCTATTTTTCAATATACAAGAGTTTAAAATTTATATATCCTAATCCACTGATCGTTTCTCCTGTGATTATTTTACTACTAAAAATGAACAGCATTTTCCAGTAACACAATGATATACGTTGTCAACTTTGTACAAATATGGCTCATTTGTATGTAATTCATTATTATGAGATACATAATTATGTGTTCCTAGATTAGGTATTTGGGCTAATTGTTTTCCTCTTTGGATTTTCTCTTTCAGGGTCTCTCTTCTTTGTTCTGCCCTTCTCTTCTGTTTTACTTTCTTGCACTTACTAAGTGTCTTCTCATTGTTCCTTGCTCCACCATGAGCCTTTGATTGCCTATGATGGAACTGAGACAGCAGCCAATTACCATATTGTACTGCTGTTCATATCCTACTGTGATCTGTTGGTTTAAATGCCTGAAAAAATATCAAGCTTTTATTTTAATCAGAAATCAATTCATATATTACACATATATGCATACATGTGAATATGTGCATGTATTTTGAAGAAAAACAACATAAATCTAATGATAACTTCTTTGTCCATAATTATAAACTAAGGCAGGGACTTGCCTTCCATCTGGACAGCAGGACATGAAACTGAAGGCTAGATTGCCTCCCTGCCATGCAATTACCTCCATTCTTGGGACCAAATCTATTGTTTATTGATCTTGATCCTTCCTTCAAGTGGAGCCTTTGCTGGGTGGTACTGATGAGCTAATGCTACTTTTGGATTCTCACACTCTGAGTGACTCAAGGAGCCTCCTCTCAGCAATTTGAAAGGTTGTTGTGATGGATGAATGATTATTAAAATCTGTAAAAGTCACTGTGTCTGCCTTTTAGGACATCATACATCCAATTCTTCACCTAGTCGCTTTTGAGTGCCTATGTAGACCCAGGACCTGGCCCAACAAAGTTAGGAAAAAATATATTTCCTGCCCTTGAGGTACTTATCATCTAGCTTCAGAGACAAAATGTGTGTGTGTGTATAACATGTATGTATTTCAATACATCTGTATTATATGTTATATAGGTAATATATAATTGGATAAAGATTCTAAAAATATTAGATGAACTAGTTATTAAACAAGAGAGACTGTAAGGGTGCAGATCTATATGCTATAGAATTTAACATTAAGGGAAACAGTCCAAAACAGGGTGGCATCAGCTAGAGAATGTTTTATGTGTTGAATTGTGTCCCAAAAAGATACGTTCAAGTTCCAACCCCCAGGACCTGTAAATGTGACTTTATTTGGAAGTGGAATCTTTGCAAATGTAATCAAGTTAAAATGAAGACATAGTTAATGAGGATGGGGCTAATTAGTTAATTAGGACACTAATATGACTGATGTCCTTGTAAGAAGAGAAGAAAAAGCGAGAGACAGATGCACACAGAGGGATGCTGTGATAATGGAGGCAAAGATTGAAGTACTATAGCTGTAAACCAAGTTATACCCAGATTGCCAGCAAACCACCAGAAGCTAAGAATTGGCAAGAAAGCATTCTCCTCTACAGGTTTCAGAAGGAGCATCACCCAGTTGACACTTTGATTTCAGACTTTTTAGCCTCCAGAACTGAGACAGTTGTTTACATTTCTGTTGTTTTAGCCCCTCAGAAGGTGGATGTGAGGCTGTGTTCTAAATGAAAGGTGGGATTTGGATTGACAAAAAAAAGAGGGCTCCCTGTTGAAGAGAACCTCATTAGCAAGGGTAAGAATGTGAGAATGTGTATATAGAAACTGTAAAACAAAAAATGGAGTGATTGTCTCTGAGACTAGTGTAAGATAAATCAAGCTGATAAAGTAGATCCAACTGATGAAAGGCCTTTAATAACTCAGTGAAGAATGGACTCATTTTATTCTCTCACCCATACATTCAATGTTTACTTATTATTTATTATGCATCTGATTAATAACAGGAAGCCACGTTGATTCCCAAAGTTATTCAAGAGGAAAGCTATTGGGAAGCACTTTCAATGCTTAACATTTTATCCTTACCACCAAATTTTAAAATTTGTTATTTTTATACAGGTAGTTCACATGGTTCAAAAATAAAAGTTTCAAGCAGGTGTATACTAATATTTCCCTACTGCCACTGCCCTTTACCTTCCCTATCAAGCCAGTCCCACACTCACCAAGAAGTTCTCCTCTATTAGTGACCTGTTGATCTTTCCAGAGATATTTTATGCATAAACAGAGGAATATGAATATGTGCCTCATTCCCTTTACACAAATGGTAATATTCCATATACAGTCTGCACCTTTCTTTTTTCACTTAACCGCACAATTTTGAGAATTTTCTATATCAGTAAAAAGATGTACTTCATTTTTCTTGATGCATATTTTTCCATTATGTGGATGTATCATAATTTCAGTTGCTTTCAACTAGAGTACATTTAGATTGTTTCTAACTTTTTGCTTTTAAAATCAGTGCTACAGTGATTAACCTTAGACTTAGTTCATTGCACATATATGTAAATATTTTGGGATACATTTCTCTAAAGTAAATGGGATAAGGCAAACAATTTTTCAAGTACGTGGGATAAAGTATGTAAGTGATTTTTATAGATACTGCCAACTTGTTTCCTAAAAAGACTATACAATTTACACATTCTCCAGCAACATATAAAAGTGCCTGTTCTGTACATAGCTTTGTTAATACAAAATATTACAAAACTTTGAAACTTTGTCACTGGTAATATAAAAAATGATCTTTTGATATAATTTTAATTTGCAATTCTATTATTTTAAGTGAATTTGATATTTTCATATGTTTAAATTAGGTTTCCCATTCTTTGAACTCTTAATATCTTTGCCCAGTTTTCTACTGAGATTTTAGGATTTCTTGTTGCAAGAGTTTTTAATATACTGGGAAGGTTGCCCTTTGTGATTTGAGTTACAAAAATTTTCCCAGATTATGGTTTCTCTTTTGACTTATGGAATTTTCCATGCAAAAATTTACTTGGATTTTGTGTGAGAGTTAGAAAGGCTTTCCCTACTTCTTTACTTTAAAAAATTATAAAAGATGGGACACCTGGCTGGCTCAGTGGAGCATGTGACTCTTGATCTCGGGGTCGTGAGTTTGAGCCCTATGTAGGGCATGGGGCCTACTCAAAAAATTTATAAAAGAATCTGGGAGATATTTTCAAGTTATACATTTAAAGTGATGAAAATGTGAAAGAGAAGTGGCCAGAGATTACCTCTACACCTTTGAGTTTGGGAATCTAGGAGATTGAGAGTCTAGAATTGACCTAATGACTGGAGACAAACCTCCTTGTCTTTTCTAATGTATCTCTTAGCAATTGTTTTGGGTACTGGTTTCCAGCAGAGATGTGGAAGCTGTATTTATGAGAACAAAATTATATTACCTGGGAAATCATCAGTCAATGAAAGACCATTACACTTTTAAAATAATGTTTCAAAAGGTCTCTGAAGTTGTCTGGATTTGGGGGTTGGGAGAATGAGAACCAAATGTTTTATTCATTGATGTTACAGATGAAGATTTCATTTTTTGTATTTTCATCGTTCTTATATTCAAATGGCAATACTTACTGAATGTTATCATTTAACAGATGTTACCAGACCTGTGGCTTCAACAATGAAAAACAGCAGCAAAATTCATATCCTCCTATAATTCTCTTGGTAGTTGGAGAGTAAAAAATTAACATGCTCACAGACTGTGATATGTCCTCTGAAGGAGTTAAAAGGCAGATGGGATCCAGAGTGACTGGAGGGGGAGGTGCTGCTTTAGATAGTTTGGTTAGGAAAGTTCCATAAGAAGGTGAGATCTGAGCTGATAAATTGTTAGTGATGCAAAAACAGAATAGGAGGTGGGAGCCAGAGGCATCTGGTGGGAGTGAAAATGTGTTCTGGGCACAGAAATTAGCAAAGAGCCTAAGGCAAGAAAGAGCTTGGTTTATTCTAAAAACAGAAAAGCTGAAGATTTGGCTAGAGCAGAAAGAGCTAGTGGGAGAGCAGTAGTGCTGAGGATGGAAATCTGAGCCTTGTAGACCTGGTGAAGAGTTTGGATTTGATTTTATTTTAAGGGCAAAGAAAAGTATTTAAATGGGGTCTGACGTGATCTGTTTTTCATTTTTCTAACCTATCACACCAATTCTGTTATTATACCCTGTAAGAAATTATGTAATTTCTGGAAAAAATTTTTAAAAAACCCTTTTTATTTTTTTGCCACCATTGTTGGCAACTTTCAATGCCCTTTCACTATTCAACCCTCATACTCTTTATCACATCACCCTGTTTATTTCTTCATAGAATTTATCTCAATCTATAAACATGTGTTTGATCCTCCTATTTCTTAAAATTATTCCCTTCAACGAACCTTTATCTCCACCAACTTTGGCCATCCATTTGCTCTGCCACACTTTGCCTATCATCTTCAAGTCTTTCTATCTCTGAAAATATAGTAATAATGGTGATATAATAATGATAGCAACTATAATTTATTGAGCTCCTTCTGTACATCTGAGCAGTTATATCTGTCAAGCTCTTTCTGTAAAAAATGCAGAACTCAATGAGGCTGTGTTATTGTAGCTCCCATTTTGTGGATGAGGTTACGTAATTTTCTAAGGTCACAAAACAGCTAGCCAAGTCAGGACTCAACCTCAGGTCTACTGAATAAGAATACTTGTGATTTTGCTTCCTAAAGCATCTCCCTTCCCAACCACCTCATATTTCATCTCTTGTATTTCCTATCACACACCTAACCCTCGCTGTATCCTCTGCTTCCCTATTCTCATCCTTCTTCCAATTCAGCACAGAGCCTTCCTTGGGTCCCTTACCTATAAAACCCACACCATTAAGAAAACTATTACAAAACCTCCTTTGCCAATATCCTGGAATTCTCCAGTCTCTTGATTTCTCTATCTCCTCTGTCTAATTTCTCTCTAACTCTTGAGTTAGTTTCTTGCCAACAGGTGGAAGAAAGTCACAAAATATACTAAATACCTCCCACCACAAGTTCATAGTGCCTAAACACATCTGAGCACAGCTCCAGAAGATGTTCTTCACTTCTCATGGTCTCTCAGTAGCCTTTACAGCCTTTTTTCCTCTTCTCATTTGTCCAGTTCCAAACCTTTCTGCTGCATTGTTAGTACTGTAGTTACTGCCTTGCTGTGAGCTAATATTTCCTCAGGTGCAACAATGAGATGGAGATGTGTAGCACACAGGGTTGTTGCAAAAAGAAAATGAGGGACTTGAGAGGTTCATGGGTGTCTGGCACTTAATAAGCCTAATCATGTTCACTAGATCTGTATTAAATCTCAATGAACATGTCTTTTTACTCAAAGAGTGAGATTCTCATCTTTTCTATCTCGTGGAAACCGTACTGTTCCTCTCGATTTCAAAACATACTTAAAAGTACAAAAATGTATTTTTTAGCTTGTTTAAAAATATTCTAAAATGCACATCCCAGTGTGTTTTTAGCTTATTTATTAAAAAAATTAATGCTCTCTGATAAATTTGTATGATCAAATGATAGACATTAGGGCAAGTTGAATAATTGCTAGCCAAATATTAACAAATGTTCTTTTTTCTGTAACAAAAAATCTTAAATAATTGGTTATGAGCTTGAAATTGAAAAAATTGACTCAGTGTGTTCAGCCAATGATGCATTCTTCCATTTGTATCTACATTTTTTGGAGAAATTTGGCTTTAGATATAAAGATTCTTAAAACCAAGTTATGAAACATCTGCAAAAAAGGAGAGTATGAATCTCTATGAATATCAAAGATTGTCTCAAATAATGAAGCATATTCTCTCTTATTGCTTAAACAAAAATAATATTTTAAAGATAATTTAGTGAGAGAAGAAAGATTTTTTAACCATTAGTAAATAAAATAACTACTTAAAATACTGTTTTATTCTTTTGCTAATCATTTTTTATTTGTATTTTTTGTTATAAATATATCTATATTGTACATTCAATATTCTACATTTTATATGATAATGCATATATGTTAATGAATAAATGCATATGCACATTTTAGGGTGCACACCAAATTTTTAAATTATAGAACTATATAATCAAACAATGTCAAATGTAGAGTACAAAGTACAAGTTCTGTGACATGGCATTTCATGTTCAGCTCATACACAACTATAGAAAATTAATATGCTAAGGGTTCTCAAACTTGTAAGCATATTGAAATCACTTGGGGCTCCTTTAAACATGTCAAAACCAAGGCCAACTCAAGCAATTAAATCTCAGTCTCTAGGGATGGGATATGGGCATCTTTATATTTTAAGCTCCCAAAGTGATTTCAACTGCAGGCAATTTTGGGCACCACTGACATACGCCTTGGTGTTGCAAGCCTAGGGGCCTTTACACATGCTATCCCTGCCACTATCCCTTGTCCATTGAAGGAATTCCTCTACTCTTCATTAAAGACCCAATTCAAATGCCCATTGTTGAACCCTCTTTGATGCCACCCACCACAACCTAAGTCACATAGTCTATCCATTTTTGGTATTCACTTTTTAATTTTTATTTTTGTTTTTTATTCAAGTATAATTACCATACAGTGTTATATTAGTTTCAGGTGTACAATATGATTCAACAATTCTATACATTTCTCAGTGCTCATCAAGGTAAGTGTACTTTTAATCTCCTTTATCTATTTCATCCTTTCACTGCTCCCCCACCTCACTTCTGGCAACCACCAGTATGTTCTCTATATTTAAGAGCCTGTGTTTTTGTCTCTTTTTCTCTGTTTGTTCATTTGTTTTGTTTCTTAAATTCTATATATGAGTGAAATTGTATGTTATTTGTCTTTCTCTGATTGACTTATTTCACTTAGTATTATATCCTATAGGTCCATTTATGATGTTGCAAACGGCAAGATCTCATTCTGTTTTATGGCTGAGTAATAGTCCACTGTATATCTATACCACATCTTCTTTATCCATTCATCTATGGATGGAAATTTGGGTTGCTTCCATATTATGACTATTGTAAATAATGTTGCAATAAACATAGGGATGCATACATCTTTTCAAATTAGTGGTTTCATTTTCTTTAGTTAAATACCCAGTAATGGAATTATTGGATCATATGGTATTTCTATTTCTAATATTTTGAGAAACTTTCATATTGTTTTCCACAGTGGCTGCACTAATTGGTATTCCCATCAATAGTGCACAAGGGTTCCTTTTTCTCCACATCCTCATTAACACTTATTATTTCTTGTGCTTTTGATTCTAGTCATTTTGACAAATGTAAAGTGAAATCCGATCAAGGTTTTGATTTGTATCCCCCTGATCATTAGTGGTAGTGAGCATCTTTTCATGTATCTGTTGGCCATTTGTATTATGTCTTCTTTGGAAAAAAGTCTATCAGGCCCTCTGCTCATTTTATTTAGGTTATTATTACTGGGGTTCTTTTTTTGCTGTTGAAATACAAATTCTTTATATATTTTGGAAATTAACCAAAACAGAAAGCTTCTGCACCTTGAAGGAAACTATCAACAAAACAAAAGGCAACCTACCGAATGTAAAAGATATTTGCAGATATATCTGATAAGTTATACATAACACTTTATATATGATTCACCTTCTGTACTCCATTTACTTATTTATATGTCAGTCTCCTCCATCTAAATGATTTTATAGGTGTCACTGTGTTAAACATTATAAATGAAAAGCATGGCGAACATAGCGATTTAGCAGAAACTCTTCATGGTAGGCTTAAGATCTGAGAATTAATGGGAGAAAAATATGTTCTGCTCATGTCATCTGAGGGAAGTCTAATACTTTTTTCTTACTCATGCTACTCTTCTTTTCACCACTGATTTGAGGAATTTGAAGGAGCTGCCATTAATTGAGCACTTTCCATATGCCATACCTGCATTGTCTTATTTAATCATTATCACCACTCCTTAAGGGAGGTATTATTATTTCCATTCTACAACCAAGGAAACTGAGGCTCTTGGAAACTAGGTGACCAACACAAGGTCTTTCAGCTAAAAAGTGACAGAGATGGAATTGAAATCCAACTCTCCTCTTTCCACTATACTTTATTTTGTTTTTACTTCAAAAATATTAATATCTAAATTCAGTCTCCCATAGTAAAAAGATATTTAAGAAAACAGAGTTTTTTTTAATGAGTATATAATTTGGCTTTTGCTCATATAGGAGACCTTTAACAACTTAGATTGTCTCGATCAGTTAATGTTCTCAGAATTGGTGTGGCCTTCCTTCTTAATTTCTACCACTAAAATTTCCAAGGGCTCTTACACAGTGGCTAACATCCAGTTGTCTTCACCTACCTGTAAACCCTTTTGTACCCTAACTTTGACTGCAGTATTGATAAAAACATATTACAGATAACCATTTCTTCTGAATACTGACATTAGAAGTCATATTATTAAGGATGTGTGCATCCGTTTATCCATACTGTTGCACTTATGTCCTTGAAATAACAATTCTTTTCCCCAAAGTTTCTGCATTTATCTCTCAAGTAGAGTTCAGGCATGCATAAGTCATTTCAGAAGGTCATGAAGAAAAGGCAAAACCCACAAAAACAGTAAGAAAAATATGGCTCTTATTTAAAACCCATGCAATCAGATGGGGTTGTTGCTATGAGGAAAACATCAGAGGGAAAGAAGATCAACAAGAGAAAAGGAAAATTAAGCATGTAATAACATAAGCAGCTGGAGGAAAGGAAACAGAAGAACAGCTGATGAGTAGGAGAAAAGAAAAAAAATGAAGCATTTCAGTGAAAACCCATTATTACTGGGAAACGATTTTTAATATGGCTAAAAGTCTAACAGTAAGAAAAAGACTTTTTTTCCTTCCTTCGTGACACCTTCATATTTTTTTCTTCTTTGAATAGTTTATTGTCAAGTTGGTTGCTCATCCCCATGAGTGCCCCCCTCCATGTCCATCACCCCCCTTCCCAAATCTCCCACCCCCATCAGCCCTCAGTTTGTTCTCAGCATTCAAGAGTTTCTCATGGTCTGCCTCCCTCCCTCTCCCCAACTATTTTTCCCCTTCTTCTCCTGCATTGTCCTCTGTTAAGTTCCTCCTAATCCACCTATATATGCAAACATATGGCATTTGTCCTTCTCTGCTTGACTTATTTCGTTCAACATAACACCCTCAGGTTCCATCCATGTTGCTACACATGGCCAGATTTCATTCTTTCTCATTGCCATGTAGTATTCCA